>NW_026057577.1:107134922-107325201 GCF_023721935.1 Panthera uncia | reverse complement strand
AATTTTTTTTTTCAACGTTTTTTATTTATTTTTGGGACAGAGAGAGACAGAGCATGAACGGGGGAGGGGCAGAGAGAGAGGGAGACACAGAATCGGAAACAGGCTCCAGGCTCCGAGCCATCAGCCCAGAGCCTGACGCGGGGCTCGAACTCACGGACCGCGAGATCGTGACCTGGCTGAAGTCGGACGCTTAACCGACTGCGCCACCCAGGCGCCCCAGGAGTTCTTGACAGAGACACATGGCGGTGATTACACGCGGCGTTAGGCACAGTTGCCACAAGGCACGGCAGCTCCAAGTTCTCTCTTGGGCACAGTCTCAAACTGACTCAACAGCATCCTTTGCCTCCAACTCCTTTTATAAATTATGTGTGACGATGGAGAAGGAAAGTGGGGGTGGGGGGGGGATAGGTACAGAAGGCCTAGGGCAGAGCTCCTCTGCCCCAGAGGCCCAGATGGGGGTTCCCTGTGGTGGCGCAATTGAATGGGGCAGCCTAGAATGATCTTCTTCATCACCAGCCTTCTGTCCCAAGACAGGAAAGCATTCATTCCTTTCTTAAACATGAGACTCAAACCAAGATGTCCCTAGGAAAGGGAGCATGGTGATGGAGTTGGAGGAATGACAGCATTTCCTGAGATGTAGGGCAGAGGGCAAAGAAGAAGGAACCACAGAGATTGTCATGGCCATGAACTGCAACTCCTGAGCTAGGGCTGGAGTTCTCTCTCTCTCTCTGCCAGGTATTTATCTGGTACGTGCTTGCATACCTGCATCGACAGGGGGCTCACGACTTCTTAAGGCAGCTTATTCCATTCTTGGGCAGCTTTGACTCTTAGAAAAGTGCTTCAGATAGAACAGGAATCTGCCTCCAGCAGCTGCTGTGGGTTCAGACTTTCAGTCCACTTTCTCAACCACAGGGTTCCCCCAAGAGCTGCCTCTTATATGAGAATCCTCTGGGGAACTCATTAAAATGCAGACACCTGGGCCCAAACCCAACCTGGGGACTCAGAAGGCCTGAGGCAGGGGTCTAAGAACCTGCATCGGTAAAGGTACATGGTATGCACCATGAGAGTCGTGGGTCCCTGAAATGAGTTAGAAGGGCACCCATGAGCAAAGACTGTCCAAGGGGAAAGCCCAAAACCTGGAGGACAGCCTTCTCCAATTTGTCAAACTCTGCCAAAAGGTAGGGCTGCCTGGGGAGAAGCCCCACCAGATAGGGATGAACTAACCAGGAAATCACAAATAGCAGCTAATACTTAGGAAATACCCACCAGTGCAGGTCCAGCCCAAAGGCTTTGGCATAACCCCTCCGTGTGCAGGCATTACACCGATGTCCCCTTAACAAACAAGGACACTGAGGTTGCGAGAGGTGGCTTGCCTAAGGAAATACGTCTGGGAAGTGTCAGTGTGAGCTTTGACCCCACACTCCAGACCACCATCCAGCAGCTTGATGGGAACCCCAGATTCTAAGCCTCCAGATTAGAACTCCCAGATTCTAAGAGGTCCAGGCCTCTTCCTTTATCTCAGTAAGCAGATGAAATTGTGTGATTTAAATGTGGAACCAGGGTGCACCCTTACCTCCTAGGGAGAAAGAGAGTGCTGCTTGCCCTTTTGAGGATTACCAGCCAGTCCTCAGGGAGGCACTGGGGATTCCAGTTTGTGATTCTGGCCCTGGGGAACAGCACAGCCTCTCAGGGGGCTGCCCTGCTCACCTCGTCACTCTGGCAGGCAGCCCTCAGGGGGCTGCCCTGCTCACCTCGTCACTCTGGCAGGCAGCCCTATGCCAAACATTTGCAGGGCCTGGCCAAGAGTATAGCACATGTCTGAATAGTTAGAAGTTACAAATTGAGGCAACAAACTAAAAAAACAACAACAAAAAAAAAACACACACACAAAAAAAACATGTCCTGTCTTCCTATCTTGACAAATATTCTTCTATTTTGGCCCAGAAGGTCAAGTTCAAATTTAGAATTTGAGGGAGCTCCTTGCCTCCTTGGCACATGGCGACATGCAGAAAGTTGCCTCGAGTCCCAGCTCCTGGCGTGGCCCCCTTCCCACCCCCTGACTCTGCCTCACACCCTGAAAGCCTCACATGCATGTGTGAATGGCACAGCTTTCACATCCCAGCTCTGTCTGTGTGCAGCAAACAGCTGTGCGTTGGCCCCTCTTGGGCCGGGCAGGGGCATTTGGGGGAGCTCCGTTCTGCCCTGTCTGGTTCAGACATGACCCCTGTCCTGCTTTCTCTGCCCTCTCAGTCATTTGCAGCAGCAGCTAATCGCGGGGACCAAAAAGGGAGAGGGCTCAGGGCACTGCTGCTCCTTGGGCCACCTGCATTAGTATTCCACTCAGCTGCCCAGGGGCCCGCAGTCCCTGCTCTCAGCCTGGCACCAGGCCTGGCAGAGGGGACTGAGAGGCAGCCTCTCCCACAGCAAATGAAGCATGGGGCAAGGCAATGAAGTCTTGAGCTATTGCTCCGGGCTGCAAATGAGAGAGACAGGGAGGCAGGGAGAGAGGGAATCTTATACTTTAGGCGGGGAAGAAGGTCACCTAGATCATGAGATCATATCTGCTTCACACCTCACCTGAAATCTGCCTACTAAGTCTTATCATCTTTGGATTTTTTAAATAGTATGGTGCATCTCGCCTGGGGCTGATATCCGCTGCAATCCTGCATGTCAGTGACTATCAAAGTGCCATCTGGATCAGTTTCACCTGTTGTTAGACGTGCAGATTCTTAGGCCCCAATCCAACCTACTGAACCAGAAACTCTGGAGGGGGACCGAGCACCGAGTGTTCAACAAGCCCTCCTGATGGTTCGGATGCTCACCAAAGTCCAAGAACCACGGATGCAGGCAATACAGTCACTGCTTGTTTCAGAGCAGAGGAGCGATTCCATGAGAGCCTTGTTCATCAGTATGTATTCATTTAACAAATATTTATTGAGAGCTAAACACTGTGTTAGGCATTGTATTCAAGACAGGGTGCCTGCCCTCCAATTGCTTACAGCCAAGCTCAGGAGCAGGCAAGGAAACAGATCACAACACTAGGAGGCCACAAATGCTAACACAGGACAGGTGAGGGGCCCCGGGCAGCGGAGGAGTATCAGGGAAGACTTCCCAGAGGAGGCTCTGCCTGCACAGGAACTGGAGAAGCTGGCATTGTCAGACGCAGAGCAGAACACAGTCAATTGTTCCTGGTGACAGAGATGCTGTCCCGGACCAAACTTCAGCCAGGTTCCCCTGAGCCCTTTTCTCACCTAGGCCTCGATCTTAGTGCCTATCCTGTCTTTGGTCTGCCCAGCCCAGACTTAGCAAAGAGTCCTGCCAGGTCATCCCCTCACCCAGGAGATCTGATCACCCTTGATATCTGAGCAAATTCCTCATCTCTTACCCTGGATGTCTAGCCCTTTGCCTTTAGCAAGAACCCTGTTAGGTCAGCTTAGCAAAATCCCCCTACCCTGGACACTCCCTCTTAGTAATTTTCCATCCACTGATGCCCTCACTGTGCTCGTTGTGTATATCATTGTTGTAGTGGGAGTTGAGCTCTCTCTCCCTTATTGCCAAACTCCTATTAATGGTCCTCAATAACCTTCCTTATCAGTTTAACAAGTGTCAGAATAGATTTTTCTTTAACATTGGGTGAGGGGAGCCATTGTGCACAGACCCAGATGAAGGAGAGAACGTGGACCGGCTCCTTCAGGCCCTTAGGATAGCTCACATGTTAGGGCAGAGTGTGAGTGAGGTGGCTGAGGCTCAACCAAGGAGGTGAGCCTAGAGAAGTGAACAGCGCCTGTGAGGCTCTCCAGGAGTTTGGGGTTTGTCCTGCAGGCAGTGGGATGCAGGGAGATGTTTTATGCAGAAGAGTGAAATTCTAGAGGCTTTCATTGTAGAAAGATCTCTCTGGCAGGCTGCCTCACAGGGAATGGACTGGGGACCCCAAGCTTGGAGCCCTGAGAAACCAGAGAGGAAACTGCTCTCCCCAGGGGGGGAAAGAGGGAGTGGACAGGTCTGGACAAGGGCAGGTGGCTACAGGAAAGGAGACAGCTTTGAGATCCATTTAGAGAGTGGGTCAGACATCAGAATCCCCCTGGAGAGAATTTTTAAATGAACACTTCCCTGAGCCCACCTTGGAGCCCCTGAATCAGAAATTCAAGCATCTGTCTGTTTAAAAGGCTGCCCTGGTCAGTCAGCTGAAGCCAGGACTGAGAACTACTGAGTAGGAGGCAAAGAGACCCAGCCTGCTGACAGATTGATGGGGGAGGACAGGAGCGAAGGGAAGAAAAGAATGTGTGTGGGGGGCGTCCCCCAGGAGTCTGTGTGAGTCATCAGAGATGCCAGTCACTGCATTTTCAGAAGGTGAATCATGAGTCTGGACTGGGGCAGTCAGGGTCTGAAAGCTACATCCTCTTCTCTTTAGGTGCCACGATGCTGGGTTTTTCAGGGGGCAAAACCTCACATAAATGAACCACTTGATTAAAGGGATTGAATTCAGACTCATTCATTCACCTCTTCATTCATTCAAGAAATGTTTACAGAGCACCTGTCATGCGCTGGATGCTGTGCTAGGTGCAGGGACACAGTGGTGAGCAAAATCAGAGATGGTCCCAATCTCAAGGGTGAGGCTTTGTACAAGTAATGACTCTAATAAATGTAAACTCACCACTGTGCTAAGTGACATCAAAGCAAAATACTTAGAGGATGTGTAACAGCAGATGTGACGCACCCTCGGAGGATCTGGAATCCCTTTCTGAGACAGTGCATCCGACCAGAAGTACAAAGATAAGTAAGAATTAGCTAGGCTGAAAGTGGGGAGGATGCTGCAGGCAGAAGGATGGCATGAACAAAGACCCTATGCAGATGGCCTTCATCTTTATGTAATTGGGTTCTTCACAGGTATGAGGGCCCAGATTCTCCAGGCTATGGGAGAAGCCTCCCCCAGGGAGCTGCCCCCGCCACCCCTTTCAGAAAGCCCGCTGTGGAACTGATGCTGGCAGAATACCCCCCATTTGCCACTATGGGGAGATGGGGTGGGGGGGCCTGAATGGATTTCCCTGGTGGCCTCCTTAAGTTGGCAGGACACGCCCAGGTGTGTGAGCCCAGACAACCTTGCAGCGAGGTCATCTGCTGTCTCTGCTGGGGGAAGTGCTTCCTGACAGCTGCTCTGAAGCGATTCTCCTTCAATTTCCATTTTATAGCTCCTTGTTCCCTCCTCGGTGGGAGGCTGTGTCTCCAAAGAAGTCAGTCTGACATTGCAGGCTGCAATTATCATGCCCTTCTCCTAGCTGAGATTTGTTGGTCATCTCCCACCTTTGATGCTGCTAAGTTTCTCTGCATTTATTTCGTTACCCAGGTATTTATCAAGCACCTGTGGGGTGCCCATTACAGAGCTAAGTGTTATGGTGGATGAAGACGGGTAAGAAGAACATTTGGGATGGCCTTTCTGTCACCCAATTCACAACGAATTAACAAATGTTTGTAGAGTACAAGCAAGGAATTGAGGTTTATGTGTATCATTTAAAGCCTCAAAGGTACCCACATCAGAACTAAATATTGCGGTATATCTACCTAAAATTGGAAGGCAGAAGGCAGGAGGATTAAGTGAGCTAAATCCTCATCAATCATACTAAGAAGTCAATAGATAACATCCAGAGTTGGTAAATCAAGGAGCACAGGTAATAAGGCTTTGACAGGAACCACCAGAGTATGATGGTTAAGAGTATTTAGGTGTATGGACTCAGACCTGAGTTGCTTTCTATTTCTATTGCTTACCGGCTATATAGGACCTTGGACAGATCACTTATTTTTTCTATGCCTTAGTTTTCCCATCTGTACAACGGGCATAATAATGGTAGCTACCTCATGGGGTTGTGGTGAGCACTCATGAAAACAATGTACAGAGAAGTTTAGCACAGAACTCAGCACATGACAACTCTGTTTTAGCCAAAGCTGATTGCTCTCTGGGGAACAGGACATGGGGGAGAGCAGTTGTTTTTTATTATAAGTTCTCTGAATTATTTAATTTTGCAACCATATGCATACATTACATTGCTGAAAATAAAATTTTTAAATATATATCTACAAACTGGGTAATCACTATAGAAAACTGGAGGTTGACTGAACTTCTTTGGCTTGACTAACTCTGTTTCTGCCACATTCAAACTCCTCTTTCCTGCCCCATTTTCATCCTCAGTTTCCCCACCCCTCCTTGTTCCCTTTCTTTTTGTTGGTCTTGATTGTCACTCACTCTTAACTGCTCTCTGGAGCCTTGGTGCCTGTATTGGTTTGTTAGGGTTGCCCTAACAAAATACCATGGGTTAGGTAGTTTGAACATATCAAATTATTTTCTCACAGTTGTGGAAGCTGGAAGTCTAAGATCAAGCTGTCGGTAGGTTTGGTTTCTTTTGGGGCCTCTCTCCTTGGCTTGCAGTTGGCTACCTTCTTGCTGTGTCCTCATGTGGCCTTTCCTGTGAGTGCATTGCTGATGTCTCTCTGTGTCCAAATTTCTTCTTCTTGTAAGGTCACCCATCAGGTTGGGCTGGGACCCACCCCAAGGTCCTCGTTTTAACTTAATTACTTCTTTAAAGACCCTGTCTCCAAATACAGCCATGTTCTGAAATTCCTTCCCATGTCCCTTTATGATAGGAAAAGATAGGCTTCAGTTGGCAGAGAGGGAAAGATCAGGACCCGAGGTCCCTGGGTGGGGCAAAACACATATTTTGGAACAGTGCTGGGAGTGTCTGACCACAGCAAACCCCCTCAGGCATAAAGTTCCCCTTCAGAATGTAACAGACAGCACCTACTCCCCCTCAGATTTCCCTCAGGAATTTGACAAAAGACCTAACTAAAAATAAGTAGTAAACCATAAAACGTATGACCCACAAGGAATATATATGGCCATAGACCACCCCTCACAAAATGGACTCGAGCCAATCAGGAATGGACAACCCAGCGCCTAGAACTGTCAAGCTGATAAGGGTAGGACCTGAGAAGGAACAAGGCGGAAAGGAAGGGAGGGTTGACCAGAAAAAACAAGGGCCTTGCCGATTCACTTTCGAATGCCCCCTCTCTGCAAAGAGAGCTTTCATATTATTCTTACTTTCTGATCTTATACTCTAATAAACTTTTGCCTGCTGCTCATTTTGTGTCCCCCTCTTCATTCTTCGAAATGGCAAGACAACGAACCCCAGGATGTGGTAAAAACAACAACAACAAAAAAAAAAAAACAAAAAATTCCTGCAACACTTC
Source organism: Panthera uncia (assembly GCF_023721935.1). Lineage (NCBI taxonomy): Eukaryota > Metazoa > Chordata > Mammalia > Carnivora > Felidae > Panthera > Panthera uncia. Next base: position 107,317,962 of record NW_026057577.1, on the reverse strand, counting down.
ATTTTCATTTTCTTAGCGAACTCCTACACATCCTTCAGAATCCACCCAAATAACACCTCCTCTGTGACCTCTCCTATATGCCCCCCAGCAGAATTACAATGCCTCCTCTGAGCTCTCATGGCAGCCTGTATGGTCCTTCAATAAAACACTTCTAGTGTTCCATCAAGGTTTTGCATACTTGTTTGTTCTGTGTTTAAATGCCTGTTAGTCATCTTTGAACCCCCAGTGCCTGGATCGGAGGCTGGCACACAATTTGTGTTTGGTGCACAAAGGAATGAATGAGTAACTGAATCTTTCTGCTGTGGCATCAGCCCTCTTTTTGGTTGCTCAGAAGAAATAGAAACCAATTTGTCACTCTGCTCTGTGTGGATTAGTCACAGTTTAATCAACTACAAGGTAGTGTGATATATTTACTGAGCAAAGTAAATGCTAAAAAAACAATTCCAATTTTAACGCCAAATTGTCAGTGCTTTTATACACTTACGCTGCCTCACGTCTGTCTCATCCCTCTTGGGCTTACTCTGGAGGCCGGATGGTGCAGTGCACTGGGAGGTAGGAGACCCAGGTTCTAGTCCCCACTCACTTTCTTCTATGAATTTCTAGAGTCTCCTCATCTTCATAATGAAGGGGCTAGATGAGATCAGGGGTTGAAACTTCCAAGACCCACAAGGGCCATGGTGACGACTTGGCCTCGGTGACCCCTCAGCCTCAGCTTGTCACGGCTATGCAGGAAAACAGACCCAGTATTTGCCTGATCTTGCAATTTTTAAGAGAAACTGGGGAGTGTAGGTCTTTATTATCAAATGCATGCTTAAAAAAAATATTGCGTGTGTCTGGTATGTGAAGGGGTCAGGCACTCTCATTCATTGTTGGTAGGAGTGCAAAAGGAGTCGACCCTTGTTGGTAGGGAGCTAGGCGATATCTTTTAAAACTAAAGAAGTGGTTACCCTTTGATCCAGCCAATCCTACTTCCAAGAATTTCCCCTGAAGATTAACCTCCATGTTAACGAACAAGACATACACCCAATTATTCATTAAGGCATTATTACTTCACTAGCCTCAAATGCAAACAACTCCAAATGTCTATTGCAGGGGACTGTTTGAACCCTGGTTTGTTCACATCATGGAGTACTTTGCAACTGGAAAACAAAATGGGACAGTCTCTACATGTTTAAGTGGAGTGATCTTCAGAATCATTTACATGATAAAAGCAAAGCGCAACACAGCAAATAGAAAAATGCTCTTCAAACTTGAGTCCCCCAGCTGAGGAAAGAAAGCATTTGCAAGGTGCACCGCATTGCTTCTCTCCTAGCTCTCTCTCCAGTTGGAGGTATGGGTCGTCTAAGTGTGTGTGTGTGTGTGTGTGTGTGTGTGTGTGTTTGAGCCTTTGTTGTATTGTGCATTAAGGCCTCCCGTAGGAAGTGGCAGACCTCCTACAGGGCAAGCAAACCCAAAGTCTCCTTAGATCAGCCTAAGGGAGTCACGCTGGTGTAACTTGGGAGAAAGAGTCTTGGAATTTCTTGAACTTGGATTTCAATAGTATTCAGTTCTAATACCAGATCTGCACCTAATAACCATGAGGACCTTCCTTCTTCCCACCTAAAACAATTATTTGTGTGTTCATTGTTAGAATGCCTTTTCTGCCACCAGACCATGAGCCCTGTGAGACTGTGGATTTATCTGTTTGCCCACCACTGAATCCCTAGCATTCGCCATAGGCCCTGGTACGGGGTAGGTTCTTAATATCTGTTGCATGAATGGCTAATATGGATAAATGGGTGTTGCACATAAAGAACTTAGCATAATGCCTAGACATGGGTAAGTGTTCAGTTATACACACTAGCAATGTACTTAATGTTAAGATGATGGTGGTTATAAGTTGTACGATGTTAGACAAATTAATGAAATCCCTGAGACTCAGTTTCCTCATCTGTATCATGGATGCAAAAATACCTACTTCTAGGTGTCCTTGTGAACATTGATAAGATAATGTATACACGTCACTCAATGCATGGCATGGCACATAAGAGATAATAAGTGGTGGCTGTAATTAGAGAAACAGCATAAAATCAATAAGTGGTAGAATCAGGCAAATCCTTGTTTGATGTTAGATGCAAAGAGTGTTGCACAAAGAGGCTGTCTTCCACCTTCCACTGTCCTCTAACTTGGGGTAACTACCCAGTCTTCAACAAGTGCTGGTTGAGAACATGCTCTATGCTGGGTCCCAGGCTAACTGGTAGCAGAGCATCAAGAAATGAGCGATTCATGACTATGAGTTTCTTTCGGGGGTGATGAAAATGTTCTAAAATTGTGGTGGTGGGGGCACCTGGGTGGCTCAGTCAGTCAAGTGTCTGACTTCAGCTCAGGTCATGATCTCGCAGTTTGTGAGTTCAAGCCCCGTGATGGGCTCTGTGCTGACAGCTCAGAGCCTGGAGCCTGCTTCAGATTCTGTGTCTCCCTCTCTCTCTGCCCCTCCCCCACTCATGCTGTGTCTCTCTGTGTCTCTCTCTCTCTCAAAAATAAACATTAACATTTTTTAATAAATAAAATAAAATAAAATAAAAATTATGGTGGTGGTTGCACACAACTCTGTGAATATACCCCAAACCACTGAATTGCACACTTTAAGTGGGTGAGTGTATTGTAGGACATGTGAGTTATATCTCAATAAAGCTGCTATTTTTTAAAATAATTTTTAAGTTTATTTATTGTGAGAGAGACAGAGCATGCACATGCGAGTGGGAGGGCAGAGGGGAGAGGGAGAAAGAGAATCCCAAGCAGGCTCTGCACTGTCAGCCCAGAGCCCCATGCAGGGCTCGATCTCATGAACCGCAAGATCATGACCTGAGCAGAGATTAAGAGTTGCATGCTTAACCAACTGAGCCCTGGAAGCTGCTATTTTTTTTTTTTTTTTTTTTTTTTTTTTAAGGAAGAGATGAACAATGGTGGACCTAAGTCCACCATTTCCTACCTGTGTGACTTTGGGTAAGTCATTTCACCTCCCTGCTTCAGGTGTCTCTTCGGGAAAGTAGGAATAGTAACAGAACTTACCTCATAGGGTTTTGGTGAGGATTAAAAGAAATAACGTTTGTAAAGTGCTAGCTTAGAGTTTGATATGTAATAAGAGCTCCATAATATCCTCATCCTCATCTTTATTAACATGTAAATACTAAAGCGGAAATTACACAAGTCCTATGGGAAAAAGAGGAAGGGGCTCTTGGAGGAGCAGAAGTCAGTGCATAAGCGAGGGAGGAAATGACATCTCAGTAGGAATTCATCCACAGAAGGCTGTGAAGGATAGTCCTGGAAGGGGGACCAGCATAAGCAAGGCCATGGAGGTGAGAGACAACATGGTTAAGTAAGGTTGTTTCGCACGAAGTGCAAGGCCAGCCGCGGGAACTCAATGGTGAAGACAATGAAACCGCCACGGGGAAACACATGGTAATAGTCACCGGACTATTTGCACACTGGAATAGTCACCGCTGGCAGGGAGGGGGATGGCTAAGGGATGCGGGCCCAAAGTGGCAGCGGAGTTAGGAGACTATTGCAACAATTCATGTGAGCGGTGATAAAGGCTTTAACCTGGACTTTGAGATTAGGGTACCAAGGCCAGGGCTCCTGGGATCAGAAGGGCCAGAAACGCACTCACAACTTTGGGGAAAGAGAATATAGGAGGAAACCTTGCAGAAGCCCCAGGGCAGGGATGCAGGCAGGATCCCGGAAACCAGCACTGGAGCTAGAAAACCAGGAGCCGAGGTGGTTCTCGTGCGTCATTTTCTCTCTCGGTGCCTCTGTTCCTTGCACTCCTGCTCTATTGTCTTCATTTGACTGATGTACTTCCGGTGTTTCTCCGAGGTTTTTGCTTTCCTGTGCTTTCTCCTTGTGTGTGGCCCAGGAGTAATCTCCACCCTGATGTTACCTGAACGTCCACCTTTGGGGACCAGCAGTAGCTGCCTTCTTCCCTTTGTGGCACTTGATTCCAATTTCGGAGACAGAATCTGAGAGGCTCCACTCATCCTTTCTAGCCGGGTCGGGCAAATCCTAGGCCAAGGCCAGTCCATAGATGAGGATGGAGCCTGGTTCCCAAGGCAGGGAATTCGGCCATTTGAGGTAGCAGGGTTCTCCTTCTTGCAGGCACCTGAAATACGTCTCGTGTAGTAGGCCTAGAGGGGAAGGTATAACTTTAAAATTTATTAGGCCATAAAATCAGCATTATTAGGTAATTGTTTGAACGTGGGAGGTGAGCTGGAGTGGCGGCAAGGATGACGTCAGGGGCTGGCTTGGGTAACTGGGTGATCTCTCTGCTCCACTTTCTTCTCTGTTGGTGCTGTTCTCGGGTTCTCGGGAAGCTTCTCCACCTGATTCAGTCAGGGTCTCTGGCTCTCACACACCAGGAAACGTGAGGAGAGTTTAATGAGGACAACAGGACAGGAGAACCACCAGGGAGAGTGCAGTACCCTGGGGTAAGAAACAATAGGTGCTGTCCAGCCTTAGGCCTGAAGGGGGAGGGCAGGTGCAGGTGACTGAATCCAAGGAGGGAGGCCTGCCTGACCAGAGCTGTGTGGCCTTTAGTGCAGACACATCCAGCCCTTATATCCCATTAAAGAAGTTGGGAAAAGAAATTAAATCTGATTTAGTTCTTCTCTCTCCCTCTGAAATCCTGCCCTGGCTGTCTAAGCTCTAACCCCAACAGGGAACCAGTGAGCAAGGAAGCCCATCGACGTATTGTATATAGCCGGCTCTGGGGCAGGAGAAGCTCGGAGGACACAGGTTAAGACGTCCAGTACCTTCGTCACGGTGGGGCCTAAAGCCAATCCGCAAGTGGCTACTACTTCCTGATAGCCTCTGCGTAAGAACCACAGAAGGCAATTGTTCTAATGTGCCTTAGGTAAGTCAGGTATCCATCCTTGGACCAATCACTAGAGCGGAAAGGAATAGCGTGCTCTCATTGGTTAAACCAGAAGCTAAGGGTGAAGTCCGCTCTGATCTAACCTCCCAGCTGAGATAGGGGAAAGTAAATACTCAAGGAAGATCAGGGTGGTGTCAACTAACCAGATAAAAATAACAGATGTCCACTACTGCCCATAACAGGGCTTGTTGAAGACTTTTGGCGGGGTTTTCTTGTTGTTGCTGGACATGTTGGGGGTGAGACACCAGAGTTCACTGGAGAATGGTGAGCCCAGCCCTTAAGGGATGAAGCTGTCCCCTCTCTGGACCTGTTTCCTAGCAGGGATGCATCGTAATATTCTTTGGTTCCAACACTCACCAGAAAGTTGTTTACCAACAAATTCATCCCGCTCATCAACAGTGCAGAACCCCCTCCCCTCCCCCATAGCCAGTAAGGAGCACAAGCATTGTTTTCTGAATTCTTTCTTTGCAGTTAGACTGACCCGAGACCTCTCTGGACCCACTGAAGTTTGCTGGAAGGTGCCACCTAGTGGAACATCAGATGACCTGTCGCTTGGACAAAAAGAAACCCTAGGAGGGTTTTAGAGCCCTGAAAGCCTTTAAGCAATGGTTCTTTCAAACTGGACTGCAGACTGAAATCACCTGGGGATGGCTGAATCCTACCCCCAGAGGCTCTGACTTAATTTGTCTGGGATGCAGGGCAGGCATCTGGAATTTTAAAAGGTCCCCTGGTGATTCTATGCATCGCCAAGGTTGAGGTCACTGGGCCATAGAGTACTCCACCCTTCATGGTACAGAGGTGTGCACAGATGGGAGCCAAGAGTCTCAGACTCCTAAGAAGCCCCTTTCTCCTGCACCCCACCACCTCTCCATTTGTGTTTTTAGACAACGTTTCCCCTTTGTGCAAAAATGAAAAGTAATTGAACAGGAAGCACTCTCATTTCCCAAGCCCTAATATTTATTTTAGTGGCAGTTCCAGGAGGAGGATGGCTCCCTATATACCTGATATTTGCGTCTGACACTGCCAACTAATGCTCTGTTTGAGATGTACCCACCTCATGACGTAGTAGATTTACTTTTTGAGATTTATGGCATTCTCTGTTTGTTCTTTCAAAATGTATCCTACCTGAAGCCCCTTCCACATGTGCTGCCGTGATCCAGCAGCATTCCTTTATAGTTGGCAGGACTGGCTTAATTGGCATCTCATTGTGGAAATGACAAAGTAGACTCCAAGAGAGAGACAGACAATTTTCTGTCTAGAGGTCATTTCAAATAGGCATCCTGCAAACTCTTTCTTTTTATTCAAACTAGAGCTGAAATGCCACTAAATGCACACTCTGGACTGAACCACCTGAGCTGGTGTTCCATGTCTGGCTCCCCTTCTCCCACCCTACCTTGTGAGATTGAGTACCCAAATTTTAGAATTTAAAAACACCTCAGAGGGCATCTGGTTGGATGGCTGTATTTAATGCAACCATATTCTATATTTATCTAGACCTCTTTAATTCCTGCTATCACATACATTCATGGGCCCATACATAATAAGCCTGATGCTCGGAGAATTTGAGTAGCCTGTCTGAGCCACACAGGAAGTTAAGAGCAAAGTCTGGACTGATCCAGGCTGGGAGCCAGCTGGAGAAATTTCAGCTCCAGGACTTTTGTTCTCTTCCTCTATATTAGAAGTTTGAGCCTTGTTAAATGATCAATCCGGTAGAGATAGCAATTTGGGTCATTGACCCCTGTGTTAATGAGTTTCCTGAGTGCAGGTTTTAAAGAGCTGGGTGTTTGATTGATTAATTGATTCATTCATTTATTTCCCAAGTGTTTGCTGAGAACCTGTTTGGGCCAGGTACTATACTAGACAATGAGAGTATCCTGGGGAGCAAAACCAACCAACCAACCAACAAACAACATCTATGCATGATGTAAGCCCCTGTCCTCAAGGGGCTTACAGTCTAGTGGAGGACAATCACCCAGGAGCCATAAACGTTGTGACATTGCTAAGAAGTTACACGAATGGGGAGCTTAGTCCATAAAGAAAGGTAGGCAGGCTGCTTCAAGAACATGCTGATCTTGATGATCTCCAAGGAGAGAAAGACCAAGAAGGCACAGAAGTCCAATACCCAGAGCTTCTTAGGTTTTGCTTAGGGTCAAGCAGATTTCTGTCCTGCCAGCTTGGAAATTGTATCATTAAAGAGTCATAGTTATCCCCATTTCAGATGAGGAAATTGAGACTCAGAACATCTAAAGGATGTGGCCAAGGTTAAAGAGTATTTGAGGTACACTGAGTTGCAGACCAACATCCCCTGGCTTGCCGTTCTGTTCCATTTTCACACCCCCTCAGCTCAGGCCTAGACCAGACCGGCCTGAGGGGATAACCGTGGACAAATGGGGTCAGCAACAAAGGACCCTAAGAAAGCCAAGGTGAAGACGTCTATTAAAAAAGGTTTTCATTATCTTCAACAGGAAGGATGAGGGCCCGCCTCTATCATTTCTCTTCTGGTTGACCATTCTTGCTGAAGTATGTCTCAGGGGACCCCGAAAGATCTGCCTGTGACTGATGACAGGATGGAAAACAGAAAAGTAAACAAGAGAACAAGCAGCTCATTGTAAAAAAAGAAAAGGGACATCAGGGTGGCTCAGGTGGTTAAGCGTCGGAGTCTTGATTTTGGCTCATACAGTTCATGAGATGGAGCCCCACATCAGGCTCCACACTGACAGTGCTGAGCCTGCTTGGGGTTTTCTCTCTCCCTCTCTCTCTACCCCTCCCCTGCTCATGCTCATGCATGCATGCTCTCTCTCTCTCTCAAAACAAATAAACGAAGAAGAAGGAGGAGGAGGAGGAGGAGGGGAAGGAGAAGGAGAAGAAGGAGGAGAAAAGGAAGGAAGGAAGGAAGGAAGGAAAGAAAAGATGAGAAGATGGGGGAAGAGAGGAGAGACCGTTCATCAAATGTTGATATTAAATCCTTTCTGTGTGTCAGGTATGTTGTTGCAGTAGTGGGGGATATAGCAGGGAATGAGCAGACAAGTTCTCTGCTCCATGCAACTGACATTCTATCCAGAAGAACTCAATTATAAACAAGTAAATAAGCAAATAAATAAGATTGTGGCTAAGAGGGGTATGCACTATGAAGAACACATAACAAGATGTAAACCATTGTAACAGTATTTCAGGTGGGTGGGCAGGGAGGGTCTCTGTGAGGAAGTGACTTTAACCTAAGATCTGAAGGATGAGAGGGTGGAACAACGGAGGAAGATCAGGGAATCAGCGTTCCTGCAGAGACAGGGGCTAATTCAAAGGCCTTGGGGCTGGATTGAGTGGAGTAGGGTCAGAACCGGGAAGGAGGTGGGTGTGGCTGATTTGGAGTGAGTGACAGAAGAGTGATAGGAGATGAGATTGCAGAGGCCCCAGGCCACTGGTGAAGATTCCTGCCCTGCAGCTGAAATCCTGTTCATCCCTCCTCAGTGTTCCTAGTGGTGCTGGACTTTTATTTCAGTCAGTTACTAGTTTCATCACACCAGCATCTGGAGTAAGCCCTTTATGCACATTATCTCATTTAATGCCCATAATGGGCCTAGGATAGGTCAGTCTGAGAGTAACATATCTTGTTCAGTTTTATTCAGTGACCAGATCAGATTTCCCAGAAAAACAGCCAGAGGTAATAGGCTGCCCACATGTCTCAAATGGTATCATCTTAGTGAGTGGGATAAAGCCCCAGGAGCTCCCCTCAGCATCCTACGTTGTAGAGGGTGATCAAAGAAGCCTGGGATTAAAGCTGGGTTCATGGGTTAGAGTTTCCATTGAAGGCTGACCGAGCTGGTGTGCAGCTTTGATCAAGAAGTCACTCAGTAAGACACAAGAAAAAGCTCAAATCCAATTTTGTACAGACTCCTCTAGGGAGCTGGAAGAAGGGGTGGGGAGGAGAGACACTGAAGATTTTCCAGTACATGACCTCAGCTGCTATACTTCACTCATCCTGTAATTATTGAGCACCTATTGTGTTCCAGGCCTGGGAACAGCTTAGTTTTGTCTGCTCTGAGCAGGAGTATGAGCTGAAATCCATGTGCCCTGGCTCAGCTCCTGCTGCTTTGGCTCAAGGAAGGGGGGGGGGGGTACTCTTTTTGTAGATACCTCTGCTTGGAAGGAGTACCAGTTTCCTGATCCCCCCCAAAGGAGAAGTATGTGCTAGCAGAGGCAGGACATACTGTAAAGGACAACTCTATATCTATCTATATCTATATCATCTATATCTATATCTATATCTATATCTATATCTATATGTATATATCTATATCTATCTATGTCTATATATATAAAGTTCCTCTTTGGTTGGAGCTCATATTCTAGAGGAGGAAACCAAAAATGATACCTGTTCTAAAGAAAAATAAAGCAAATAGACATGGGGTGCTCTTTGATATTTTAGATCAGCTGGTCAGGGAGGCTTTCTCCAAGGCAGAACATTTGGTCTGGTTCCTGAGAGAACCAAGCAAAGGTTTAGAGGAAGAGATTTCTAGACAACAGCACAGCAAATTTGCAAAAGCTCAGAGGCCATCATCAACTTGGTGCATTTGAGGAATACAACGAGAAGACCAGTGTGACTGGAAGGGAAGGAGAGAGAATGAAGTCTGGAAATCGGGTCAGATCGGGTAGGGCCTCATGGACTGTGTTAAGGATTCTCAGAGATTATTCTAACAAATGGGAAGTCCCAGGCAAGTTCCCAGGAGCAAAGTGAGCCTCATGTTTGTAAAAGGATCACTCTTGCTACTCTGTTTCTAACATTGTGCTTCTGCTGGGAAAGCACATAAAAGAATTTTGCAACATTATCTTCAACTCAGGAACTTCCACTTTTGTCAGAGACATGGAAATTCAATTACATAAATATTGTGTTATCAACTGCAGTATAAAAAACATAGGGCTGTTCATAGCAGCATTGTTAAGGATAGCCAAAAGGTGGAAATAATCCAAACTTCCATCCGTGGGTGAATGGATAGACAAAGTGTGGTATATACATACAATGGAATATCACTATATCTTCAAAAGCAATGGAATTCTTTTTTTACTATGAAATTTATTGTCAAATTGGTTTCCATACAACACCCAGTGCTCATCCCAACAGGTGCCCTCCTCAATACCCATCACCCACCCTCCCCGCCCTCCCACCCCCATCAACCCTCAGTTTGTTCTCAGTTTTTAAGAGTCTCTTATGTTTTGGCTCCCTCCCTCTCTAACCTTTTTTTTTTCTTCCCCTCTCTCATGGTCTTCTGTTAAGTTTCTCAGGATCCACATAGGAGTGAAAACATATGGTATCTGTCTTTCTCTGTATGACTTATTTCACTTAGATAACACTCTCCAGTTCCATCCATGTTGCCACAAAAGGCCAGATTTCATTCTTTCTCATTGCCACGTAGTATTCCATTGTGTATATAAACCACAATTTCTTTATCCATTCATCAGTTGATGGACACTTAGGCTCTTTCCATAATTTGGCTATTGTTGAAAGTGCTGCTATATACATTGGGGTACAAGTGTCCCTATGCATCAGCACTCCTGTATCCCTTGGGTAAATTCCTAGCAGTGCTATTGCTGGCTCATAGAGAAGATCTATTTTTAATTTTCTGAGGAATCTCCACACTGTTTTCCAGAGCGGCTGCACCAGTTTGCATTCCCACCAATAGTGCAAGAGGGTTCCTGTTTCTCCACATCCTCACCAGCATCTGTAGTCTCCTGATGTTCATTTTAGCCACTCTGGCGTAAGGTGGTATCTGAGTGTGGTTTTGATTTGTATTTCCCTGATGAGGAGTGACGTTGAGCATCTTTTCATGTGCCTGTTGGCCATCTGGATGTCTTCTTTGGAAAAGTGTCTATTCATGTTTTCTGCCCATTTCTTCACTGGATTATTTGTTTTTCGGGTGTGGAGTTTGGTGAGTTCTTTGTAGATTTTGGATACTAGCCCTTTGTCCAATATGTCATTTGCAAATATCTTTTCCCATTCTGTTGGTTGCCTTTTAGTTTTCTTGATTGTTTCCTTTGCAGTGCAGAAGCTTTTTATCTTCATGAGGTCCCAATAGTTCATTTTTGCTTTTAATTCCCTTGCCTTTGGAGATGTGTCAAGTAAGAAATTGCTGCGGCTGAGGTCAGAGAGGTTTCTTCCTGCTTTCTCCTCTAGGGTTTTGATGGTTTCCTGTCTCACATTCAGGTCCTTTATCCATTTTGAGTTTATTTTTGTGAATGGTGTAAGAAAGTGGTCTAGTTTCATCCTTCTGCATGTTGCTGTCCAGTTCTCCCAGCACCATTTGTTAAAGAGTCTGTCTTTTTTCCATTGGATATTCTTTCCTGCTTTGTCAAAGATTAGTTCGCCACACTAAAAGCAATGGAATTCTGATACATGCAACAACATGGATGGACATCGAAAACATTATGCTAAGTGAAAGAAGCCAAACGCAAAAGTACAAATATTGCATGATTCCACTTGTATGAAGTATGTAGTTAAACTCATAAAGACAGAAAGTAGAATGGTGGTTGTTACCAGGGGTCGAGAGGAAGGGAAATGGGGTGTTAGTGTTTAATGGGTACAGAGTTTCAGTCTGAGATGATGAAAAAGTTCTGGAGATGGATAGCGATAATTGTACAACAATGTGAATGTACTTAATGTCATTGAATGGTTAAAATGGTAAGTTTCATATTATGTATATTTTACCACTAAAATAATTTTAAAAACATTTTTTTAAGTTTATTTATTTTGAGAGAGACATAGAGAGTGAGCAGGGGAGGGGCAGAGAGAGGAAGAGACAGAGTCCCAAGCAGGTTCCGAGCTGTCAGCACAGAGCCCATAGTGGAGCTCAAACCCACAAACCATGAGATAATGAATGACCTAAGCTGAGATCAAGAGTCGGACTCTTAACTGACTGAGTCACCCAGGTGCTTCCCCAAAAAACATTTTTTAAGGTATAGAGCTAAGATCTAGGGAGAGAAGAGTGGACCTTCTAGGCAGAGGTAACAGCAAGTGGCAAGTGGCAAAGGCCAGGAGGCAAGAAAGGACCTCGTGTGCTCTAACGAACAGCAAGAAGGCAAAAGGGCTGGACACAATGAAGAAAGAAAAGGTGAGAGCTATTTATCTACAGCCTTGGGGATCTTGTAGCTTCTTGTAGGAGTCCAGTAGGAGATGGGAAACCACTGGTGGGATCTGAACAGAGGGGTGATGCTATCTAACCTTTGTTAAAACAGCCTCATTCTGGTTTCCGCTTTCTTTAAGGAGTCTCATTTGCAAAGCAGGGTAAGAAAAGCACTTTTTCACAGGGTAGCTAACTGTGAGCATTAAAAGAGGTAATGTGTGGCGGGGGTTTAACATGATGCCTGGCACAGAGTAAGCCCTTAATAAAAGGTAAGCATTACTGTGACAGAAGTTCAGAGAAAGACTGCAGCCCTCTGAGATTTGGAGGAATTCATGGAGGACGCAGCAGTTCAACTAGACATGGACAAGAATTCCACCAACATAGGGGCACCTGGGTGGCTCAGGCGGTTAAGCCTCCAACTTTGGCTCAGGTCATGATCTCACCCTTCATGAGTTCGAGCCCGGTGTCAGGCTCTGTGCTGAACTCCCTAACCCCATAAATAAACATTAAAATATTAAAAACAGCGAGTAGGGGAGGGGCAGAGAGAGGAAGAGACAGAATCCCAAGCAGGTTCCGAGCTGTCAGGGTGGAAGGAACTTCACCGTCAACAGCACATAAAGGAAAACAGCAACATGGCAGGGCAGAGGACATAATAATGTTTGATCAGCCCCAGCAGGTCTCGGCAAGAAGGATTAACGCTGGAGCCTTAGTGATGGGGGTTTTGAAGGTTTTGTAGCAGATGTCCAGAGCCAAGCTATGATTTCAGACAACTGAATCCCCATCGCTCAGCCTGGAGCTGGAAGCAATGGGAGGTCGGTGGTCCAAGGCTGGAGATGTCTAGGCATGGAAGTCAGCGGTTGGGCTGGAGACCCGAAGAATCAAGAGGGCGCAGGCGGGGCCGGCAAAGAGGAAGGCAGGGAGAGGCGCTTCATCCCTCGACGTCAGAGAGGAAGCAATTAAGTGGAGAGCACAGAGGAGCCACAGGCATCACCGTCGGAGCCAGCTCCGCAGCCCTTCCCAGCGCCCAGGCGGCCAACTTCCTCAGAGCCCTCATCATGGTTATGGGCACACTCCCCCGCCTAATGCGATTGTGCGTTTACTGTTTCAGCTCCCAGACCACAGAGCTTGAGTCTGTTTTCATTTCCTAACGGTGCCCGGCATAGTGTCTGGCACACAGTAGGCATTCACTAATGGTTAGCTGAGTAGCTGCGCGGGAGATAGAAACAGACAAGAGTTTTCGAGAAAGGGCTCCGTGAGCTAAGCAACCAGAAGTATTCGTGGGACCGGCGGGCATTCCAACTCCATGGAGGTTGGTCTCCCTCTCCCGCCGCTCTGCAGGGACAGCAGACGGGTGGCAGGAGGGCGCAGCCCACCACAGTTCACAGAGGGCGTTCACAACTAACGCCGGAATTCGGAGAGGAAGAAAACTAGGGCCCGGCCGCGGATCCGCGAGCGCCGAGCACAGCTGCGGCTCCATTTTACGCCTAGGACTACTGAGTCCCCGGGACAAAGTTGGTCCTCGGAGTGGAGGTAGGGGGGTGGGCAGTCACAGCCCGGAGCGTCCCGCAGGGCTCCAGCACCGTTCGCATCCCCCCCAGGGAGCTCGTAAATTCTCGGGGCAGTACGGGGCAGAGCTTGCGGGCACAGCTTGCGGGAGGTCTCCCGCGCGTCCCAGCGCGCGAACACGCACCTTCGCCCAGCCCGCACCAGTTAGCGCCCAACTCGCCAACTCCCGGACTTTCGCAAAGCTGCCGCGGGCGGGGCAGCCGCCAAGGAGCGGGCCGCACCATTGCAGCCCGAGAGGGGGAAGCGCTCGGTCCCGGGGGTTCCGCCGCTCCCGGACGGATCGGAAAAAGTCGCGAGAAGGTCGGGGCCCGCGGCGCACAGCGTTCGGCGGCCGAGCGGGAGAGGGGCGGCGCTGAGCGCGCGGCTGGGCGGGCTCGGGGGCAGCGGCGGCGGCGACACCCCCCCTGCGGCGGCGGGGCGGTGGTAGAGGCTGGCTCCCCGGCCGGCGAGCGGCGGAAGTGCCGCGGAGTTGGAGCGGGGCCGGCGCCGCGGCAGCTTCTCCTCGCCGAGCTCCTGCCGCCGCCGGGCGGACGGGCGGACGCGCGGAGCCGGGGGCCGCGCGGCCGGGCCGGCGGGGCGCGGCGGGGCTGACCGGCCCCGATGAGGCGGAAGGAGAAGCGGCTTCTGCAGGCGGTGGCGCTGGTGCTGGCGGCCCTGGTCCTTCTGCCCAACGTGGGGCTCTGGGCGCTGTACCGTGAGCGGCAGCCCGACGGCACCCCCGGAGGATCGGGGGCGGCGGTGGCCCCGGCGGCCGGACTGGTGAGTCCCCCAGTTGCTGTGGGGGTGGGAACCCTCTCTCCTCGTATTCACTTGTAGCCTTCGCTTCCTTCCTCCACCTTTGCCTTTCTGCCTTCTCCGTGTCAGCGCCGGAGACTCTTCTGTTCTTCCCATTTTGGGGATTGGGAAAATTGAGGCCCAGAGAAAGACAGGAACTTGTCCAGGGACCCCACGTGAGTCGGAGACAGAACCAGAACTAGAGACTGAGAGTCCTGTTGCTCAGTCTGAAGGTGTGTTTCTTACTGTAGGTTACCATTCTCCTTTCCTTTCATGTCTGGTATCCCCTTACCTCTTTCAGCAGCTCTTGCTTTTGGAAGGTCCTGTCTGTACCCCTGTATCCCAGGATGACTTCTTCTTCAGGAGCTGCCAGTCCTTCTGTTTAGCGTCCAGGTCTTTTCTGCTTTTTCCCTCACCTGCTGATCTCTGTGTTCCCTGCTCAGTGGGACACCAGGTCTCCCTCTTCTCCCCATTTGTGTACCCTCCGCCCTTTTCGCCCTCCCTCTTTCCCAGATCTGTGGATTTGTTGGAGGATGCACTGTGCGGGGCAGGGGGGTGGGGAGACTCCTGGTTCTTGAGGGGCCTGCTGCCTTTGACCTTCTCAAGAGTCCAGAAGCAGGGATTCTGGTGGATGGATTCCCCCAAATTCCCAGAAGTGTTTGTGCCTGGGTGCCCTGAGGTTGGAACATCAGGTGCCTTCCCTGTCCCTTCTCGGAGTACCCATGATCCCTCTTGAACTTGTCCAATCTGACTAGGTGTGTTGTTTCTTGCACAAGACTAGGACCTTAATTGTTCTTGCTTCCTCTGAACTCCCCCACGTGCGTGTCTGTTGTGTCACACGTACATATAGACTGATAGCAGAAGCTCTATCAGAGCTCTCCTACCTCCCCAGCTCCCGGGTAGACACATGCCAGTGAGTGTTTGCATGCTTGAACTGTTTCACACAGTGGGACATTTCAGGTTTCCTTACAGGATTTCCTTGGCCCCATAATTTGGTGGATAATTTGTCCATCACTGTCCAACTTGACTTATCCTTGGCAGGATAAGGGAAGAGACTGACTTTTGAGGTTGATGTTTTTCTTTCTCTTCCTAGTATCAGGCTGCTTGAGCACAGAGGGCTGCTTGCTACCGGGATGACCAGTTTGAGTACAGCCTGTCACTCTGGTAATTGTTGCAAACCATCCTGGAGGGCCTCCTTTATCTCTTTGGTAGCTCTTATTGTTTGGAAATTAAGCTCCTCAACTCTTTTACCACCCTGGTTCAAACCCTGACAGCCATATTAGACCTCTTCCCCTTAAATTCTGTGTGCATATTGGTGTTTCCTTCATGAAGTCTTTCTTCTCTTCCCTGTACTGGCATCAGGGTCAGGAGGTCAGGGTTCTGTCCTCAGCTCTACCATTGACTTGCTGTGTGTGCCCTTGATCACCTCTCAGCTCCCTCTCTGAGCCTCCTTTTCTCCATCTGTGAAATGTAGTTATTGGTCCAGCTCCAGCATTGTGATAGCATCAGTGAATCAGTGAGGAGTACAACGGCCACATCTTTTTTCTTTCCTGAGGGCAAGGGTCCCTTTTAGCATCCCTCCTGTGGGGGCTCCACACTGGACACAGCCCCAGGTCAAGGGGGGAGTGCCCTGCCTGAGCACTAACTCTCCTTTGGAATGGCTGTAGCCAGTTCTAAAATAGCTCCTGACATTCTGCCTCTGCCTGGAGAAAGCCCTCGTATTTCATTTGCCGTGGATGCCAGAGACGTCCTGATTTTCATTTTCTATAGACCCAGATGTGTAGAGAGAAGGTCAAGGTTAACTGCCAGTTTGGCCTGAGCTTTCAAAGTAAATTACTCACTTGTGCAAGAGGGAATTGATGGAGTAAGGCAGCCTTTTGGGCAGAGAGAGGGGAGCAACAGCTGGGCACTGCTCAGAGCCCTTAACTGAGATGGACAGATAGGCTCATCTGGGCAGGTCTAGTTCTTGTTTATTTCTTTTGCTCTGGAATATCACGCAGAGGAGGAAGAAGGGGTGAAGGGGTGTGGTGGTGATTGAGGTGGGTACCGATGGATTATCCTTGCTTTGAAGGAACTCCCTTTGCTTCCTGGGAGTAGCAGAAAGGAGCTGTTTCCCCAATGATAAGCTCTGCTAGGTGCTGTGGGATTCAGCATTCATCTGCTCCCTTTCAGGAACACTCTGCCAAATTTCCACACAGCCACTTTTTGTTTCACTCTCCTGCAGATGCACAGCACTGGGCTTGGCCCCCAGTCCCTTGTCTGAATGTCAGCTGGCCTTGAGGGAGGAGGCTGACTTCTCAGAGCGATGGGGTTCCATCCCTCATCCCCGTGCACTGGAACATGGATGTAACCCATTAGGCTGCTATCTGGGAAATCTGGCATCTTGAGCACACAGGGCTTCTCTCGACAGGGCTGACCAGTTCTGAGCTCAGCTTGTCACTCTTGTAATTGTTGAGAATTATCCCAGCACACCTCGTTGATCTTTCTGGTAGAAATAACCGCAGGGGCCCTGGAGGGAAGGCTGACAGGACTTTATCCAAATGCAAAATATATTCCCTGTGGGTCTGAGGGCTAACATACCCACTTTTTGAGCAGCCCTTTAACTCTTGGACTTCTCCAGTGGATTGAAGGATAGAGAGTTTCAAGTTAAGAGCATTTATCATCTGCTGGAAAGTAAGTCTGTATGACTGTCATGCTAGCTCATCCTAGGCATACCTCTGGAGCTGGGTGGGGCAGTTGATTTATAAAGGACACATCATGCTTTCAGGACTTCAACATTCATCTAGTCAGACAGCTTTGTCCTCAGAAAGTTGTAAAACCAAGCAAGAAAAGCCAGTCTTGAAACTATCTTCATTTTAATTTAGGGGTCCCTCTCATTCGTAGCCCCAATCTGTTGAACATCTCTGTTTAATCCTACCGTTTAACATCTTGGTTTAATCCTACCGTCTGTTTCATATTCCAGACTTGGGAACTGGCTACTAAACACCCGTGTTAGGGAACGTGATGCAGTCCCTCCCCATTTCAGAGCCATAATCTGAAAGTGAGAAATGACTTCATTGGATAATAGCAACTGTGGAATAGAAATTAGTAGGATAATAGAATACCAATGACTTTAATTTTCAAGTATCAAGAGTTTTTCTCATTGTGTCAGAGCTGAACTTTATTCTCGGAACATCTAGAAATCAATACCTTTTCCCTCGCTTTTTTTAGTCTTCCTGGTGGCAGAGCCTTACCCATCAGAAAGTTAAGTACCCTAGAAATGTAGCCTTGGAATGATTTCTTTAATTTTCTGCAGAGAGGCTGGAACCCTTTATATTATTAATCTCTTCTGTGTCTGCATGCCCAGCTGAAACCTGATGCCACTGGGGCTGGGTTGTTGAGTTACCTGAGCAAATCTGGCTCCCTGCATTCCTCCTGTCATCCTAGGTAGATAGTCTCCTAAGGAGCCCAGCTGAGGAAGGCCTGGGAACAGGGGCCTGGGTTCTCACTCTCTCTCCTACCCCTAAACTCACTGTGTGACCTCAGGAGAGTGGCTTAACTTCTTTGGGCCTTGGATCTCTCAACTGTGCACTGAAGGCTTATATTCAGAAGAGGAAAGGGAAATGTGTATCATAATGGTGCTCCCCTCCCCTGGCCAGGGCAGACATGGCTAAACAGTCTCTGTCCCACTAAGCCCACACCACCTGTTTCTGGACACTGCTACTCAAGTGGAGTTAATGGCATGTTGAAACTGATTTGCGACACAGGGGAATAGATCCTTCGTGAGGAGGTTTCTAACTTTAATTTCCTGGGGTTCTGTGAGTTGGTTTGGAAGCATGTATTGAAAAGACCTAGGTAGTGAAAGTATGTTGAAACAGACCTCCATACCGGAGTTGTGGTGAAGCCGCTACTTACCTGGGGATATGTTCATACTCCAGCGCCTTCTTTCAGGCTGTGGTCTGAGGATGTGAATTCAGCCTTTAATCTGTTGGTGCCAGTGACATAACAAATAATGGAATCGGGAATGAAAACGCGAAGGCCTGTTTTATTTTTTATCTTTTTTAATGTTTGTTTATTTTTGAGAGAAAGAGAGACAGAGCGTGAGTAGGGGAGGGGCACAGAGAGAGGGAGACACAGAATCCCAAGCAGGCTCCAGGCTCTAGGCTGTCAGCACAGAGCCTGACGTGGGGCTCAAACTCATGAACCATGAAATCATGACCTGAGCTGAAGTCGGGCACTCAACCGACTGAGCCACCCGGGCGCCCCCGCAAGGGCCCGTCTTAAAGGGAACCATCTAGCTTGCTAATTGTACAGTGACCACCGTCAGGTCTCACGAGAGAGATGGCATCAGGATCTCATCACTGAAAAACACCCTGAGGCAAACTGGCCGTCTGTGGTGCGTCCCGTGGCAGGTAACCGCTCATGATATTTGCAGTGTGTTCTGTATTTTCGTGTAACTGACTCCCCGTATCCCATCTATGTATCCGAGCTCCCAGGAAGACTGAAATAAGAGTCTTGCTTCTCAGAGAACCACCGTCCTCATGCCCAGTGCGGTGGGGAAAGGAGGTACCCTATGCGTGCCTGAGTTCCTGTGGCCAACAAGTACATCGTGGCCTCCCCTTCCAGAAGTATCTTGAAGGAGGAACTACATCCTCTTCTAGCACACAGCCTAAGGCTGGGCCCTTGGAAGGCGATCAGGACATGTTTGCTGAGCAATCGATATGTGTCAGAACAGGAGGGGGGGCTTCAGAAGTCGGCTAGTCTGCCCACCTTGCTTTGTAGGTATGGAAACTGAGCCCCAGGAGCGGGGAGTACAGACCAGAACCCAGTGCTTCTCCAAATTCTTGCTCTCTTTCACCACGAATATTTTTTCCCTCCACATCCTAATAATTGATTCTTCTCTACCATTATTTCCCACACGAGCCGCGATTATCACTCCCAGTTTTGGAGCCCAGTACTTATTGACTAATTATTGGCTGGAACTTACCTGGCTTTTTTGCAGCTCCATTTTTATACATTTCTTCTCAAATTTTTATAGTGTTAAAGCGAGTAAAATGAATTAAATCTTAAGGTGGCCAAGGGATCCGGCTGGAAAATTGAGAAATTAAACGGATGCATCGCGTGTGGCATCATCACTGCTATCTGTGACAGACGAAGCTAGCGTGAGCTTGAGAGCCACTTCAGATTCTCTATCAGTTGCAAACAACAGAATGAAATACGCTACATGGGCTGAAATGAGTAAGGGAATATATTAGCTCCTGTAATTGCAGTGGCTTCAGGTATGGTATCATCTAGAAGTTCCTGCCCTAGACTGAGCCCTTGTGGTAGCTAAAAGCGGTTGTAGCCCTTCCCGACCTCATGTTCATACCCAGATCCTGGAGGAGAGAGTCTGTCTCCTCTGGTAGCATCTGCTGAAGAGGGAGGAAACTTTTTTCCTCGAAGCGCTAGCAAGATCTCCTTAGGTATCATCAGCCTAATCCGGATCTGATGAGCTCTCTGAACCATCCACACTTGTCAAGAGGATGAGCGATGCTGATTGACTTAACCCACGCAGGAGCCAGGGGTAGGCTCGGGCCATCCGCCTTGTAGGAAGGTTTTTCCCAGAGAAAAGCCCGGGCGCTTTTGTGGAGAGGAGGGGAAATGCAGTGTAAGGATGAGGACTACAGGTGTCCATTCCAGAATCTCACCGGCACAGTGTCCCAGGCAGTCACTGCTGGAATCAGGCTTGGTCCCCACGATCAAACCTCTTGGCCATGCAGGACTCAGTGCTGATCACTGGACCTACAGTCTGGATGTCTGGCATCCCAGTGGTCCCGGCTGTGCCGCCCCTTAGCTGGGATGATTAACTCCCTGAGCCTTAGTTTCCTCTTGAGGAACCTCGCATGTGAATGCTTGCTGGTGTGGAGTAGAGGGCTGAGATGAAGCGCAGTTTGAAAGCTGCCTTTATTTAATCTTGTGAGTCCTGCTGCCGCCTTCCTTCCCCTCACAGACGTCCTGAGAGCTGCGCCCCCCACTCCCCACCCCACATTAAAAGTCAGTTCATTGAACATTTCTCTCAAGCTGAAAAAGAACTTCTGTCTCTTCAGCTTTGACTCTTTTTTTCTGCCTGGCCCTCTTAGCTGGAGGAGGCGGAGTGTTCATACTTTGGAAGCTAAACAATTCCGCTTGCTGTGGTGGGTGGGTGTGTATTTATGAGTGTGTAGCTTTCTCTCCATGTGTCTCTCTTCGCTCTCTCTTATCTTTGGATGGTTCCTGTTTGCTGCCCTCTGCTGAGTGTAGATAGGAGAAGGACGGGAAAAAAGCAGGCCCATGTTTTCCTTCCCCTTTGGTTTTGAGAGAATTCTGAGCTTCAGATGCTGAATTTTCCTCTGTTTGCGCAGGTGATAAAAAGCCACAGCGTAAGATGACACTAATAAGAATGATGATGGTATAGATGACAGGGAGAATGATAAGGTTAATAATAATAATCACAGTGGCTACGATTTCTTTGGCACTTATTCTGGTAGGTGTTGGACTAAGAAGCCCTTTACCTGTATGTCTTGTTAAATACTCCCAGGTATAAACAGGTAGGAACGAATGAGGGAACCAGGGCTCACGGAGGTGCACATAGTGGCCTGAGGATACACAGCCTCTGGTTGTGGGGCTGGTGTTTGAGCCTGTGGGTCTCTGATCCAATGCCTGAGCAGGACAGAGGACCTGTTTCCCACCCTGCCCTGACACCCACTCCTACGAGGCTACTACGGGAGCCCTGCTGTCTGAGCAGAGGGGAAAGACCATTGTGCTGAGACTGAACCCTCTTCAGAGGCTGAGGTGGAGCCCACATGGTCACTTGAAGAGGCCCCCTCACCAAACCGCCCCTGCAGCCCTGTTGGCAAAGCGACTCCCCCATCCTCCTAGACCGAGACATCATGGGGCAGCGTGTAGGGCTCTAGTTTTGGAGCCGCTTGATTCAGATCCCTAGCCCTGGGCAAGTCACTTGGCCTCCATGCCTGGATTTCTTGGTCTGTAAAATGGAGACAGTGTTATGTGTATTGATGGTTGAATGAGTCACAGTGGGTAAGGCCCTGAGCACAGGCTGGGTACAGAACGAGTCCTCAGTAACTGTGGTTATGCTCCTGTTTGTGGGAAGTGCCTGGCTTATAGCAGGGACCCAGTTCTTCATAGTAGGGACTCAGCTTCCCTGTGGCTCAGATAGGGAGGGAGGCCTCTTTGTGGTTGTTGGAAGGTGAGGTCTGAGGAGAGGTGGTTGGCCTCATGGTGCAGCGTTCAGAGGTGGAACAGGGCCGCAGTGTCTCTGGTGATTGGGGGTGGGAAGGAAGGTGTGTTTGCACAGCTGCTCTTTGTAGTCCACTCCCCGACGCTCTGGAATCCAAAGCAATTATTGGGGGAACCTTCCCATTTACTACGCTGGGCGAGAACCCAGATCCTCTGCGTCCTTCTAAGAAGTATTTTTTGCCACCTCCGGGAAGTATTTTTTGGTCACTGCAGCCCCCAGGAGTTGCTCACTACTAGTGTTAGTTCCCCTGAGCATTGATTTTATCACCTGTCCACTTAGGTCAGAGAAACTTCCAGAAAGGCATGGCCTGGGGCTTCTTTCTGCTGCCCACTCCCCGTACCTTTCAGGGTATTTCACATCTCTCTGCCTCCACACACACTGCTCCCTTGCTTCTCTCGCCCTTCTTCCCTGCCACCTGGCCCCTAAGCCTCCCTCACTCCTGTAGGGGCAGCCTGGGGTTGTCCTCTTGCTACCAGGAGCCCAGAGCCCCTTATATAAATGTGTCGTGTGGTGCAATAATTGTTTTTATTTGATCTGTCCAGACTGTTGTCTCCTGAAGGCAGGTACTAACCTCTGTCTCGGTTGCCCACTCTAATTTGCCCCAAATATTTGCCAAACAACTGAAGCAGCAAGCAAGGAGTGATCTGGTTGGTGCCTGGTAACTGCTGGCGAAGTGCAGGGGCTTAGCCTTGAGGAACGGCTCTTCTTGGGTGCTTCAGAATCCCCGGGGAGCCTGTTAACACCGGGGCTCCAGGGCTCGCGCCCAAGGAGCATGATTGGGCCGGTCTGGGGTGGGCCAGGGATCATCCTTCGGGGAACTCTCTCCTCTCTGTCCACATCTCCAACTTGTCAGCATCCCTGGGAGGCAGACCTGACTTTCCCCAGGGGCCCACTCCAATCTCCGCAGGAGTGCTTTGGGACCTGCCTTTGAACTTGTATTTCTGGGGAGCGTGTTTATCTGCAGTTTCCCAAGCTGCCAACCAGTGCCCGCAGAGGGCTGTTATCAGTGGCACTGTGTCAGATGCAAGGGGTGCAGGGTTGGGATCCGGGACGGGCGGTGCACTTTGAAAATGCCTTTGCCGTGGGCCACAGGGACTCTCTGGGCCCTGAGGTTTTGTTTTCCTCTGATACCTGTGATCTGTTGCCTTTCCAGGACACATGCTCTGCCTTCCTGCCAAGGGGGCAAGGAGGAGGTGTCTGTAGGTGGGGGTTGAGGGCAGTACTGAGCCAGGGCCTCCCTGGGAAGGTGCGACATTTGGGAGGCCGTGTGAGTCTCTTCCTTGAGTTGGAGAGAGCATAGGATTGGGGGCAGGCTCCTCTGATTCCCGGGCCCACCACTGTCCCTTATTCACTCTGTGTCCAACTCTGGACCTCAGCCTTATCCTAAAATGAGCACCATGGTCACTGCTTCACAGTATCACCGTGATGATTAAGTGAATTGCAGATGAGAAAGCTGAGGTGCAGGGAGGTACAGTGACATATCCAGGGTCACACAGCTAGGAAGGATGGAAACTGGATTCCAACCCAGGTGTCTCACTCAGGTGGAGCACCCAGCCCCAGGCTTCCTTCTGCTGTCTTGCCACCTATCTGCTCCGTGACCTTGGGTGAGGCTACCTTTCCTTCTTCCCCAGGCCATGAGGAGGCTGCAGGGGGAGGTTATTGCCAGGGGCCCCACGAGCCTGGTTCTTGGATGCGTTGTGTTGGCTCCAGAAAGCTCTTCCGCGAGCTGAATGCCCGGGCGTCAGTGCCAGGGCATGATTACAGCAGGTCCCACGTGCCTCTCGGGAGCGTCCCTCGGGCAGCCTCCCAAGAGCCCAGTTAACTGGGGTCGTGTGTTTGTACGAATCTCTCCGTGAGTTACAGATGTCAGCTTTCTCAGGGAGGCCGGCTGCTAAGCAGAGGCTGCTGGCGGGGCCTCTGCAGGAAGGGGGTTTCTTAAAGGGAACAGGTTGGAAACATCTGGCGGGGGAATGTGTGCGACAATTACTTCCTGCTGCTGAAGCACATTGTATGTGCTCGACTGAAAACTGTTATTTTTGCGTGTTTCCTCCTGAGCATTGATCAGAGGCAGCTGCTGACAGTTAAAAAATGTGTGTGTGTGCATGTCTATTTGTGAAGGAGTAAGTTTCTAAATTTGGTACCTAACGAGTGAAAAGTTAGCGCTTGTGTTTTGGGGGCATCAGGGTCTGTAGTAGGATTCCTAGTTAGTTTATTGACAGTAAACCTTAATGACAGTTTTCTTCAGAGAACTTCTTACATTACTTCATTTGACCTTTGCACCGTGTTTTGTTTTGTTCTGTTTTGTTTTTTACACCTTACCTGTATACTTTAATGCAGATTGCAGACTGGTGGCCTGGGTCCAGAAGTAGCCCAGAAATATGTTTCATGTGGCTCACCCAGTGCTGGCCCATAGATGGATGAGTGTCTTTATTTTTAAGTGTCGGAGAGTTGTCAGCACGTGAACATTGGGATATTTCACATTAAAAGAAAAAAATGCTCATTTCTGGCTTTTCTAGAAAATGAGGAAAACCGTAAAAGTGTTGGCAACGGGGTCCAGGTTCCAGTATCACAAAAAGTGGCTGGATCTGGGTAGCAGTTGCCCACTGTAGAAAGACCTCAGCTTGAACCTGGGTTCTTCAGCCTTTCATGTAGCCAGCCTGGCCTCTGGAGACATGTGAGTTTGGGAGCCCTTTGTCTGATTTGTCCTTTTTATGTCATGGTGGAGGCACAACAAGGCTTGTGATCCCCAGTTTGCAGAAGAGAAAGACAAGATTCAAATAATATAAGTGACATAACTGGTCACAGAGCCAGTAAGTTGAGGCTAGTCCTTTTTTTTTTTTAATGCTTATTTATTCTGAGAGAGAGACCAAGCACATGTGTGCAAGCAGGGGAGGGGCAGAGAGAGAGAGAGAGAGGGAGAGGGAGAGGGAGAGGGAGAGGGAGAGGGAGAGGGAGAGAATCCCAAGAAGATTCTGCACTGTCAGTACAGAGCCCGGCTTGGGGCTTGAACTCACAAACTGCAAGATCATGACCTGAGCTGAAATCAAGAGTCAAGTGCTTAACCAACCCAGGCTCTCCAAGGCCAGTCCTTTTTGACTGTAAGCCCAATGTACTTTTTGGGGAGGCTGGGGGGAAATGGTTACTTGGAAATATAAACATATAGACCTATGGCTCTTGAACAAACTCCCTTAGGTTTATATCCACATGATTTATACTGTGGCTCTGTCTGAGCCCAAGAACGATTTACCTTGTTTTCTCTGTGTTTTTTGGTACTCTGAATTTGAGGTCCACCCCATCTAATGAAGTTTGCTCCAGTTGTGTGAGGGGCTGCCGTAGGTTTGTTTGTTAGAAGTGATGTGAGCACAGAGTGCATTTTGTTTTCTGCCTTGGGCTTCCTGGCATGTCAGGAAACCCCAGAATGTGCCTTCTTGTTACCGCGGGAGTGTTAGGAATCTACGGTGAGAGGCAGGACGGCTTTCCAGCAGAAATGGCACATACCGCATTCCCTTGTCTGAGGCGGCCTCAAAGGCATCTATCTGGGGGCATTTCTAGAAAAGAGAGGGCCTGTGTGAGGGCCCTGAGCTATCTGGGTGAGGCAGTTCAGCCGAATACAGCCCCCGGTGCCTGTGAGTGCAGGGATGACCCTTTGTCAGAGCAGGAGTGGCTGTACCTCCCGCCCCACCGCCCCCCACTCCAGGGACCTTCCCTTAGAGGTTCCACATGGCTGCTGGTGTGGCAGTGGGGCATGGGGTGTGGGACACAGAGGTGTGACAGCTGGTTCTGGGCTGAGAGTTCGCTCTCTTTGAGCCTTGGCTCCACCACGGTAATAGTAACGTTTCTTAACTTACTGAGCTCTTGGGGCATGCCATGCACTGTGCCCTTCTTATTTCTTCAGCATTGTAAGCAGTCTTACTGTGGTCATTTCACAGGTGGGAAGACTGAGGCTCAGGAAACATAAGCAACTTCCCAGGCCTGCAGAAGATGTAGGTGGCAAGACTGAGACTCAGATTTCTGATTCTCAAACCTGTGCTCTTAACTGCCATGCTTTATTGGCACCTTGGCAAGCCATCGAACCTCTTTGGGTCTCCATTTCCTCCCCTGGAAAGTGGGGATAATGTGTTCCTGGCATGCCAGCAGAGTACAGGTAAGAAGGGCTCATCAGCTTTCAGACCCATTCTTCTTGCCTGTCTCCCTGGCTCTGGGCAGCTGTCAGGCATTGCCACCTGCTGTGTTATCTTTCCCGCCGGGATAGGCGGGGATCCTCTGCTCCTGAGTGTCAGGGTTCACCTGAGGAGGCAGCCCTGTGCCTCCCTGTGTCTCCCTTGGCAATAGGAGAGGCAGCCGAGCCCTGCCCCAGGGAACAATGGGGCACATTCAGAAGGCAGCCAGGTGCCAAGCCAGAGGTGTTGAAGGGACATTTGATTAGTTTTAACCCTAGTGGTCAGGCTTTTGCTCTTTCTTTCTCTGTAGAAGTTAAGTGGGAAAGAAACAGGTGTGGCTTTCCTCTCTGTGCAGTTCACGTGGGCCTTCTGATTTTGGGCATGAGTACACCTCTTCGACCCCTCTCCTATCCTCAGTCCTCTCCTGTCTCTGCATAAGTCTGTGTCTCCCTCCTTGCCTCCAGCCCCTGCTGTCTCTGTGCTGTGTGTGTCTCACTCAGCAAGTGTGATGAGAGCTGAGACTGAAGAATCCACGATTCCAAGGGACTATCTTTCATCTTGTGCCATCTCTCCCAACCTCATTCCTGCCAGGCGGTCAGCCAGCTTTGGCTTGCACACCTCCAGTGAGAGGGAACTCACTTTCTTAGCTCAGCAGAGTCCTAGGTAATCTGCCATGGCTCAGGGAGGCTTAGAGGATTTCTTGAGTGCCCACTCTCCTTTTCAGGCTCCTCTCAAATCTTTCCTTTTCCAGAAAGTCTTTTCTGATCTTTCCAGTTAGAATTAATCTCTGTCTCTTGGAAATGCTTATAGAATTTAATTTGTACAGCTTTAGTGGCACGAATGTTAAAGTGCTATGTTTTGCCATTTCTCTAGGCAGAGGAAAGTAATGTTGAAGGAGCTTTCCCAGTAGGACAGCTCGTTGGGTGAGGTTCCAGCTGGAGAGAAGGGATACTAGAGAACTGCCATGTGGGCCTGGGCTTCCTCCTGTATCTATAAAGTCCATCTCCAAACTTGGCCAGTGTATGTTATGTATTCTTTTCGTCCAGAGAATATGTTAGGCTTTGTGGGCCATATGGTCTCTGCAACGACTTCTCAACTCTGTCGTTGTAGTGTGAAAGCAGCCAGAGACAATACATAAATGAACAAGTGTGCTGTGTTCCAATAAAACTTTATTTGCAAAATAACAGGCAGCAGACGGGATTTGCAGGCTGCGGTTTGCTGACCCATGTTCTAGTCTCTTCCTGGTGGATCAAATGACTTTAGTTGCTGTGTGACCTTGGGGGTGCGGAGGTCCTTCTCCCAGCATGGATGAATGGAATGTTATGGGTTGAATCATGTCCTCTAAAAGATATGTTGAAGTCCTAACTAACCCCTGTACCTCAGCATGTGACCTTATGTGGAAATAGGGTCATTGCAGATGTAATTAGTTAAGATTAACTAATTGCCGGTGTAGGGTGGGCCCTTAATCCCATATGATTGACTTAGGTCCTTACAAGAGGGGAGACACAGTGAGGGAAAGAGCCATGGGAAGATGGAGGAGGAGACCGGAGTGATGCTGGCATAAACCCAGGAATACCTCAGGCCACCAGCAGCTGGAAGAGGCAAGGATGCATCCTCCACCAGAGGCTTTGGAGGGAGCATGGCCCCACCAACACCTTGATTTTGAACTTGTAACTTCCACAACAATGAGGCAATAAATTTCTGTTATTTGAAGCCACCTAGTTGGTGGTGCTTTTTTAAGGCAGCCCCAGGAAACCAATACATGGACCATTTTCCATTTTCTCATCAGATTGTTTAATGGGTGTGCATGAGTGTGTTGATGCGTTGTGTTTGGGTAGAGGTGGATAAAACACTCTGCAAGGCAGGGATAATTGTCATAATCTCTTCTAGCTACTTCGATTCCCTTTTAACTCATGAAAAAAGCCTCTCTTCCTATGGAGGATTAGCATATTACCCTGCACGTATGTATTCTTTAAAGCCACACTCCTTATTAACAGATCAGCCTTTTTTTTTTTTTTTTAAACTTAGCCATTAGCCTGGAATACCAATGAGTAAACATGATGCATACTGCCTTTTATTTAACCCTATTATCTTTCTTTTTCTGACTTTTGACTACAGTAATTTCAACCACCTATTTTTGTTCTGGGTCCCAACTCACTTGATTTGGAGGCTTACTATGTGTTAAGTACAGAGAATAGCCCCTGCCTTCAGAGGGCTTGTAGTCTATAGAGGATATAGACAAGTACACAGTGATGTAGAACACAAGGCAGAGCGTACTTAGTACCGTGGGAGGGGTCAGCCTGGTGTTGTGAGGTGCTGGGAAGAGGAGGTCACACTGATTTAGGTCAGGAAGGACTTCTGAAAGGTGGTGACTTTTAAGGTGGCCCCAGGGAAGGATTGGGACCTCTCAGCTCACAGAAAGCAGGGAACCTATTCTAGGAACAAGGAGTATGCCTAAGTCACTGAACCTTCAGATATCAAATAACTGCAGGGAGGTAAGGGCCAGATCACAAGGGCTCTGCTGGGAGGCTGGGGAGGCTGGACTTCCAGAAATTGGGAAGCCATGGGCAGTTTTTGCACAAAAGATGATCTGAACAGAGGGGTGGCTCAGAGAGGTGGATATGGCAGTGCAGGAAGTAATGGAGGCTGTGGGCTACTTTGGAGGCTATGTGGGTGGAGTCCATTCATTTGTCCACTATACTCTGCTGTGGTCTGGACACCATGCCAGGTAGTGAGGCCACCAAGAGGCATAACTTGCAGCCTCTGAGCATCAGATACTGATAATAGTAACTCCCATGCAGGCTACCTTTGCCCAACACAGTTTTAAGTACCTTACATAAAAGGTTTTCTTAGTTTTCACAGCAACCTAATGGTGTACACACTGTGATATCTCCATTTTATAGGAGGGCACTAAGCACCATGGAGAGGAAATGTCACACCCAAGGTCACATAGTTGGTCACTGATGGAACTGTGATTGGCCTGCAGGGTCCTGAGCCTTCACCACTAACCTTGACTCCATACACCCAACAGGTCATTTAGAATACAGTGAGATCTGTTTCTGGTAACTGCAGGTAAAAGTTCCATGTGAACACATAGGAGAGCAAATTAACCCAGATGGGCAGGGTGGGTAGAGCAGGAAAGGCTTACTCAAGGAGGGAATCGTCACCTAAGTCTTTGAAGGTGAGTGGGGTAATTTAGCCAGGCAGGCAAAGGGCTGGGTGTAGAATGGGGAGCATAGGGATTTTCTGTGGAGGGGAAGCACAGTCCCAGAAAGGGGAAGACAGCATGGTGTGTTGAGGGCCTTCCAAGTTCAGTGTTGCTGTCCCCTAGTAAGTAAAGCCAGGAGTGGGCCTGGCAGACGCTAGCATGTAGGTGGGGCCAGGTCTATGGACTAGACTCTACCCTGTGGTTGCCAGAGACATGAAGGGCATTGGGCAGAGAAGTCTTGTGACCAGATTTGCTTTCTGATGGGACCAAGAGTTGGAAGAGATCCAGGAGGTCATTTTGTCAATCACTGTCAGATGTCTGCATTCGAGAGCAGATGACACAGAGGAGCTCCCAGGACAGGACTCGTGAGGCCAGAGCACTCCAAGCATGGGACGTGACTCGGAAGGCTCAGCTAGTTGTTTAGCTGGTGTTTGGGTCTGTAGTTCTGCTTCATTCAATGTGTCATTCATCCATTGGATTTTGACTGAATGCTGAACATGCCCAGGCTGGCTCTCTGCTAAGCACTTGACATTCCAGGAGGAAAGGACATGGTCTCTGCCCTTGAGGCCAGCTGGACCACTAGGCAGATAATTCCAGGGCAGTGGGATGCAAGCAGTCGGTGGAGTGGGCATTGGGCCCTGAGAGCACAGTAGAGGAAGCACAGTCTCCCTGCTGCTGCCTCTCTCCTTGCCCCATCCCCACCTCACTCCCAGCCTTAAGAAAAAAAAAATTTTTAACACTTATTTATTTTTGAGAGACAGAGCGTGAGCAGGGGAGGGTCAGAGAGAGAGAGGGAGACCCAGAATCTGAAGCAGGCTTCAGGCTCTGAGCTGTCAGCACAGAGCCCGACACGGTGCTCGAACTCACAAACCGTGAGCTCATGACCTGAGCTGAAGTCGAACGTTTAACCGACTGAGCCACCCAGGCGCCCCACTCCCAGCCTTGTAAAGCCACAGGCTTGCCTGGATTTGAATCCCAGCTCTGCCCTTTACTAGCTGTGTGATGTTGGGAGTTACTGAATCTCTTTTT
This sequence comes from Panthera uncia, assembly GCF_023721935.1. Lineage (NCBI taxonomy): Eukaryota > Metazoa > Chordata > Mammalia > Carnivora > Felidae > Panthera > Panthera uncia. The sequence goes on along the minus strand of NW_026057577.1, from coordinate 107,287,949 downwards.
GTCCTCTGTTTTAAAATGAGCACGGTAGTAGTCTACCTCAACAGATAGCCATCAGGATTAAATTAGTTCCTGTCCACAAAGCAGTCAGGATAGTGCTTTGGCATACAAGAAGTGCTCCATACATGCTCTTATTACTTTAGGTCCAGAATCCCTCAGCCTAAACCCTCTGTACAAGGCACATTTTAGGTTTCAGAATTACGTTAGTCAGGGTTCAATCAGGTGAGAGAAACCGCCCAGTTATCTAAACACTGAAAGCTTAATATAAAGAATTATGAACTCTGACAAGAGATTGCAGTAATGAAGGATTGACTGCTATGAAGTAATGAGTGCTCTAAATATAGCGTAAAGAATGTGGGGATAGCAGATGTAGGAGCAGTGGCTCCCCGTAGGGCTCAGGTAGAGCACCAAGGAGCACCCCCGTCCCGGTTGCGATGGAATTCGAAAGGAAGATCCTCCCTCCTGGGGCTGAGACGGAGCACTCGTAGAAGAGGCCCGCCCCCAGGCAGAGATCTTGGCTTCATTGGGGAGGGCACAGCTGTGCTTCGCGAATGGTAGAGAAGCAGCTGTGGTGCCACGCCAGTGATGGGTGCCGGGGACAGCTGTCTGTGGTGAGGCGCCTCCCAGAAGGCAGTCGGCTACAATACCACGGGAGTGGGTAACACGGGGAGGCTGCTGGCGGCTTGGTGCCGTTGTACACTGTGGCCGGACGATAGAAACGTTGTGTTTGCAGCTCTGGCTGGCCCTGTGCCAGAGACGTGGTCATCAGGCTAACGTGAGTTCACTCCTCGGTGAGTCACAGACAGAAACTAGACCAGGTGGCATGGTCACACAAAGGAAACTTTATTTGCAGCAAATAAGGAGATCACAGGGAATAACTTCCAAAGCCGTGAGCCCCCAGACAAGGGCGAATGGGTTGCTTTCACTCAGGGTTAGGAGGACTATTCATCGTTACGTAGAGGCGAACGTAAGGTCATGCCTATATGTACGTTGTATGCTATGTAAGTGCGGCTTGTGCTCCTCCTTGGGCAGAGATTTTAGTGTCAAGGGAGCTGCATGGGTCACTCCGCGGTCCGTCTGTACAGGTACAGGTCAGAGGTTAGGCTCAAACTGGTCTGTGTGGTCTGGGCCTCCAGAGCCCTTCGTCCGGGCAGTTGTCATTGCTTGAGAGGTGGCTTTGGTTTCCATCACTAGATGCTTTGCCTCTTGGGTCTTTTGCCTGAATTAAGAGAGAAGCTGCAAAAAAGAGCGTAAGGAAAAGTGTAGGACAGAGGTTGGTGGGTCCAAGCAGGTGAGCAGTAAAGGTCAGGTCTTGGGGTCCAGCTGGTAACAAAGTCATCTGTGCTGCCTGCCTGGCACATGTACCAGAACCAGGATAGAAAACATACAGGAAAACCCTTTCCTCCCACAGTGTCTCTCTATCATCTTCGACCTGTCACCGTGATTACTATTAACATCATGTTGTCTAGCGAGGGAGAAAGTGTTTAAAGGGCCCAGATCTATTTTTGCACAGCAGACAAGGAAGGTGCATTTGTGGTTGGGAGGCAATAAACTGGTCAGGGGCACAAGAATCTTTCTGATTTAGGGAAGTTGATGCAGTGCATATATTATATTATATAATAGCCCTGGTGGGGTCTATGGGTAGCTCTCCATAACCAGAACATACTATTTTTTTTTTTTCCTGTGGCAAAAATGTAGGAATATTCATGCTAAATGGATAAAGAGCATAAGTAGCTTCGTGTCCATTCAGGCCAGGTTTTGTCACTAAATGAGTTATAAAAAAAAAAAAAAAAGTTACAGAAAAAGCTTTTGGATCCTGAAATCGAGGCTAAGGGATGGTTGTGTCATGTGTTTTCATTACCTTTCTCTACACAGCAGCCAGAGGGGTCTTTTGGAAAATGTCCATTATGCCACTGGCTAAGGTAAAGACTAAACTTCACTTCAGGCCCCCTCCCAACACTCCCCTCCCTGCCACCCCTGCCCTCCATTCATACTGACCTTGAACAAGCCATCTTGTTACCTGGAGTGTTCTTCCAGTCTCCCTGCCACACAAACACACATGCACATGTGCACACACGTGCACAAATGGCTCGGCTAACACCGCCTCACGCTTCGGATCTCAGCTCAGGTGTCTTAACCTCAGGATAGCCTTCTGACCATCTTTCCCCCCACCCCCAGCCCTCATCCTGGTTCAGGCCTTTTCTCTTTAACACACATCTTAGTTTGTGATCACACAAACTTATAATTAGTGTGATTAGTTGATTACTGTGTCACCCTCTGAAACGGTGAGTGCCATGAGGTTGGTGGCTATGTGTGTTTTTCCCCCTCGTTATTTTATCCCCAGTGCCTTAACACAATGCCTGACATACAACATATTCTATCAAGGAGAAAATGAATGGACAGTCTTGGATTAGATCCCAAACCAGGCCAAAAAGAATTAGCTATAAAGGACATTACGGAAACTTAGGAACTGTAGATGAGCTGTTAGTATTGTATCAGTGTTAAATTTCCTGACTTTGGTATCCTTATTTTAGGAAATACACGCTAAAGAATTTAGGAGTAGTGGGTTATATGTCCTCACCTTTCTCTCAAATGTTTCAGGACAAAAAAAAAAAAAATTGAAGTTTAGATAGCTGGAAGAGAGAATGATAAAACATGTAACAACAAACATGGATGAAAGATATATAGGAGTTCATCATGCTGTTCTTGTATCTTTTCTCTAAGTTCAAAGTTACTTCACAATAAGATATTGTAAAGAATTCAGTGAATAGAAACAAATGAACAAAAGGGAAAAGGGATGCTAGGGGGAGTGCTCTCCGAAGGGCTTGGTCACTCTGGGGAGCTCTGAGGGGGCTGTGTGGCTGGAGCATGGCCCTGGGGTTGGGGAGGGATCAGCTGGGGGTGGGGAAGGATTGGCTGGAGCTGGGTCCCTCATCTGGGCCGCAGGCCTGTGTGTTTTGAGGGGGTGAAGCACTGAGCTGTTCGGCCAGCCTTAGCCTGAGTACTCCACATTCCCTCTCCTCTTCCCTATGGTGATTACTGAGCCAAAGCCTGAGTGGGTGAAGCCAGCCCATCTTGGGTCTTCCGTCTGATTTCTCTTTTAGTTTAATAATAGGGAAGCTCTCATCCAAGTATGAGGATTACTCCTCCTACCTGAAAACTACAACTTCCCTGTTGTCTGTTTGTTGTTAAGCCCACCACATGGTTCCTGTATGGGTTATATGTGGCTGTATAGCGGATTATCCCAAAATGTGGTAGCTTAACACAGTGTTTATTACCTTGTGGTTTCTGTGGGTCAGGAATCTAGGCTCAGCTGGGTGGCTCTGGCTCATGGTGGGTCTCTCATGAGATTACAGTCAAGATGTTGGCCAGCTCTGGAGTCATCTGAGGTCTTGACTGGGGCTAGGGGATCTGCTTTCAAGAAGGCTCACTCTCATGGCTGTTGCAGGAGGCCTCAATTTCTCAATGCCTGGACCTCTCTGTAAGGAAGCTTGAGTGTCATTACTGCGTGGCAGCTAGCTTACCCCAGAACGAGTGATCTGAGAGTGAGAGCAAGCAGGAAGTCACAGTTCCTTGTGTGACCTAGTCTCAGAAGTTGCACATTGTCGTGTATGCTTTGCTCTGTTAGTTGGATGTGAGTCACTAAGTTTAGCAGACCCCACCTCTTGAAGGGAGGAGTGTGAAAGAACTTGGGCACATTTTAAAACCACCACAGCTCCTGAGGGCCTACCGCGTGCTGGGCACTAGAGGTGGTTCAGGGGATCCAAGGCGTGGACCACCGTCTGCCCTCTAGAAGTTTACATCTGCTTGGGGAGGTGAGACATGTTCGGAAATTGGTCATGAGAACCAAGATACTCCGTGGCAAGCTAAGTCCGAATGGGTAACCCAAGGGAGCTCTTTGGAACGCCTGAGCTGGGCCTTCGCAGATGAGCAGCTCCTACTTTGGCTCTTGACCCTGATCATGGCACTGTCATACAATGATAATGAATACTGATGGTAGCACTTGAGCATTTTCACCGCGGTGGGCGCTGTGCCAAGGGGGACCGCCTCGTGGCGCATCTCCATTTGTGAGTAGCATTCCTTGGAATCGTGCAGTAGGACAGCCCTGGTGCCAAGTGCTTCATTTCTGTAATCTCATTTATGCTTTGAATTGCCCTGTGGGACTGCTATTATTATCCCCATTTTACAGATTACGCAAGTAAAGTTTAGAGAAATTAAGTGACTTATGTAAGATCCTACAGCTAGTAAGTGGCAGAGGGCTTAAGACTACAGGCCCCTGTAGGTTTAAATTCCAGCTCCTGTACTTTCAGAGCTTTAGAGTCCTGGGTAACTGACTTTAACCTCTCTGCATGTCCGTTACCTCCTCTGTAATATGCATATAAAACTGCTTAATGTTCCCAGTGTAGTGCCTGGCGTGTGGTAAGCCTTAACTACTGCTGCTGTTATCAGCTCACAGTCAAACACACAGCTGTGCTGTCACCTCAAGTTCTTTGCGTTAGTTTGTTATAAAGGGTTGAAATGGGAGAAGCATGTGGTAACTACAGCCGCCCTCTTCATGTGCAGGGTTTACAAATTTGCAAGGACAAAGAACTTGTCCAGGCTGAACATGCAGTGCATCTTTAGTGACTGATTCTGCCATTTCCAGTGTCTGCTTTCTTCCATGAAGATGTGGATGCTTCGAGGGACACCTGCCCAATCCCTCCTCTGCACAGGCCCCGAGAGTGGCCAAGCTGGGTTTTAGGAAGCTGAACGTGAGTTGGCAACTTTCTTTGGAAGTGCTTTCCCTGTTGAGAGGCGAGGAGCACCGGACTGAATGCCAGTTAGGATATAAGTCTGTGCCGTGGGCCCTTGAGCCAACTACTAAACCTTTCTGGGCTCCGAGGGCCTTCCCTCCAGGGTTGTCCGTCAGAAAGAATATGGAGAAAGTGTGTTTTAAAAACCATGAAACTCTGGTGCAAGGCTCTGGGCCTCTTCATTCCCTTCCAACCATTTGAGAAATTGTGGCTTCTTTAAGCAATTGGTATACTGAAAGGCCGTGTGATGGGAATCACTCCTTCTACCCACACCCTCTTTACTAAAACATTTTTGAGCAAAATCAGTTTCGATTTGAATTCTGAGGATCACATCAGCCTCTAAACAAAATCAAGGACCAGGTGGTGCTCCTTTTGAAAATTCAAACCCCATAACCAACTTGGGGGACTTATCTTTTGAAATTAATCTTTTTTTCTTCTTTTAATGAATGGGCATTTGTCGACTGCGCCAGTTCATTATGGAATTCATCCGAATGTTTCATTCACTGTGATCTCAGAGGCAGTGTGTGCTCACTCACCACCCGTGGGAATGACAGAACCCACTTCGAAAAAGAAAAAAAATCTTCCTCCCTTCATTTCCTCACTTTAGACTAAAACACTTCCTTTTTTAAACTTAAAAAAGGGGACTAATTTTCTCTTGTTAAAATTCGGATATGCATGAGCCTTCTTTTTTTTTTTTTTTTTTTTGCAAAATTATTGCACATCTCTGTATATTCATTACCCAAGGAGGTTATGAGTAAGCCCTCCCTGGATCCTCTGGTGGCGCAAAGTGATGGGAGGGGGTTCAGTCAGTTATCTGTATAAGAGGCTCGCTCTCAGTGTCTCTCCTCCATTTTCCCATTGTTAGACTGTACTTACCAGAAGACAGAGGAGAGGTTGAGGGAAGAGGAGGAGGAGGAGGAGGAGAAATGTCAGAGAGAAGCCTGGAGCTGTCAGCTCTCTAGCTGTCTGACCTCAGAACAATTGCTTAAACTCAGAGCCCGGTCCCACCTTTAAAATGGGGATAATGACAGTAATAGCTGCGTTGCAGGGCTGTGGCGATGATTATCTGAGAAAATCTGTGCCGGAAAAGTGCTTTTGTAAATGCCATTATACCGTTATTGGTACTGAGATATGATTGCGCACATGTATAACTTGTACGGGTTTTTAAATATAAGTTTTACAAGGGTTGCTTTTATTTTTAGACGCAGTTTGAGTTGGAAGGGAATCTTAGGAATCCTTTAGTATGCCTTCTCACTGTGGGGGAGGAACCCCCTCTGTGGCAGCCTTTGGCTTGAATAGCTCCAGGGATGGGGAGGTCACCACTTCTCCCTCTTCTTTCTCCCAATCATCCCAGTTTTCTTCTTCAAGCTATAGGACATGCCAGTGATTTTCTTCTCCCTAAGATAGACAGCAAAAGAATAATGTCATGGTTAAAAATGAGTAAGCATGCCATGGCATGCGTTATGCAGATCTGCTCTCTGTACACTTTGTGGCTGGAGGTATGTCAGCCAGTCTCCAAAGTATTTGAATTGTTTGGGGGATCTGGTATTCTCCATACCAGAAGCTCCTGAGTTATCAGGACTGAGCCTGCAGCCCCAGAGCAGGAAGACGACCTGGCAGGGCCCTCTTAGTTCTGTGTGCCTGAATGCCTTTCTCTTTTTCAACTGGTGTGGTTGTTTTGTTTTGTTTTGTTTTGTTTTAGCTATGGGTAGATACGGATTCATCTCAGAAGGTACAGTCTGGCCGCAATTGTTTCCTTCTCTTCTTCTTCTCCTCACTTCCCCTTCTGAAAGGGGAAGCCCGGGCTCAGCACTTGGTGGAAAGCCTGTTTACTTTACGCCTGCTCCTGCCTCTGGGGTTTTCATTCCTCCCCGTGCAAGATGTAATGGTGAGGAGGCCGAAGCTGGGGCTGGAAAGACCTCAGACACCATCCCGGTGAACACTCCACAGACTGTCTCTGGAGGTCTTCAGGGATTCTGTAAACATGGTTTCACCTTGTGTTGACTCTTTTTAAACTACAATAATAGAAAACATGTTTTTAAATCACTTACGTGTATTATGTACTACATTTTTACATGTCGGAGGTCACCAGTTTATTCTTCCAGCATCTGTTTAATTGAAGAGAATCCTGAAATTATAGGGCAGGCTGTGTTAAAAAAAAAAAAATACATCTACTTATTCATCAAGTGTATCTACTATTTATTATATCAAAAAGTTTTCTCAGCATTGAGTAAAGCAAAAGAGAGAAACGGTACTTTGAGGCAGATGTAAGCTGTAAGCTCTTGTCTCTCACTCCTGAGGTCAGATTATGTTGATCAGAAAACCACATTGTCCTCATTGGTTGACTTTACACTAAGGACATATTATTGGTTTGAAAAGTTAAAATGTATAATAACAAAATGCAACTGACTAATAAAAGGCTTCACTCACTGAAAACCTACCACCCTTTCACAGAACACATCCGTTAGAGTAGTTGGGACCCTCTTCTAGTCCATCATTGCTTGCCTCTTAAATTATGCCCCAGGTCATTTAGGTAACATGATATTTGCATAGAAGAAGCCCTACTGGCAACTCTATTTTTATTTTCATGTTTATGTCTGAGCACCTGCTTTTTACTTGTGAGTGGACCCTGGCAGATTTTTCACTTCTAGATTTTGTTGATCCATGACCTGTGCTCATGAGTGAGAAATTCTTCTTCTGCCCAATCCCAGATGGTCATGCTTTTATTATAAGCCCATAACATTTTACCCCCTGTCCCATTTTTTCCCCCATGTGCTCAGAGGCCTCTTGGGCAATGTGCCCATAAAAATCAGTCCAGTGCTGTGGAACACATAGAATGATACAGAGATCACCCCTCACCCCTAAGCCTCCTTGAAGCCAAGCAGCCCCCATTTCCTTCCTGTTCACTCACGGGATGTCTTTTCTGCCTCTCTGTCTGGCAGAGCTCTGTGACCCCACTCCTGTTGTTCCCCTTTTTTGTGAACCACAGTGGCTTCAGCCTGAAGTCCTCGATGCTGATGGATCCCAAGATTTGGTTAGAACCCTGTCCTTTGTGGAAAATGAGGGTATCACCCCACCTTCCCCGCTCACAGAGTGTGTTGTAAGGGCAGGGGGGCAGTGCTGGTCGTGGAGTGCTTGTTGCCATGGGAATCCGAGGTTCTGCTGCCTCTTCCCGGTGGTACTGGTGTCTGTGCACTGCCCCAGCCCTGTCTGCTGCTGTGTTCCCTTCTCTCATCCCAAGAAGGCAGGTAGTAAAGGAGATGGAGGGAGTTCCAGCTTGCCGTGCTGCTGTCTCTTCCTCCTCCTCCTCCTCCTTCTTCTTCTTCTTTTTTTAAAGTTTTATTTATTTCTTTATTGAGGGGCAGAGAGAATGAGAGCACACCAGCTGGGGAAGGGCGGAGAGAGAGGGGGAGAGAGAGACTCCTAAGCAGGTTCCATGCTGTCAGCACGGAGCCCATCAGCGGGACTTAAATTCACAAACCATGAGATCATGATCTGAGCTGAACTCAAGAGTTGGACGCTTAGCCTACTGAGCCACCCAGGCGCCCCGTACCTTCTAAGTGCAGTAAAATCAGGGAAGGTTCCTACGCATACACACAGAGCGAGCACATCCCTCCTTTCCCTGTATTCAAAATAAATCTGGGGAAGCAGCCTCTCCCTCAAACACCAGCCCCACCTCAAGCAAAACAGGCTCAGCAGTCAGAAAGACCTAGATTTGAATCACTGTGTCACTTGTCATCGTTGTGTGAAACTTAACTGTCTTGGGCCTTCATTTTCCCACATGGGAAACGGAAAGAATGGTCACCAACCGCATACACCAACTGCTGGAAATTCATTGTGAGACTGTCACTTTGTTAGGGCTTAAAAATAGCCATTAATTCTTTGGTGATAGTAGTGTCTAGAGGCTGGTTTCCCTTCTGCAAGTAAGCTGGGCGGTTTTACTGACCCGACAGGCCCCAGATAGACATGTCGGGAGTGGGGAAGAGGAAAAGGAGCACTCTGTGTGGTTTGCCCCGCCCCCTCCTCCTGGCTCCCTTCCCACCCCAGCACCCCAGCACCCCAGCACCCCAGCCGCCATCCCCTGTTCCATCAGGAGCAGGGTTACTCCCACTGCCCAAGAGCTGCGCGGCGCCAGCCTTCTCGGCGTGGGCATTTTCAGCCCAGATGACATTTCCTCACAGGCTTGCGGCATCTTCCCCTCCCCACCTCATAGTCCCCCTCATTTCAGAAGCCCTCCGAGGACTTCAAGATGAAACACTTCCACCCTGGGTAGATCGTTTTCATCGAATTCTCCAGCTTGTGGTCTCCACTGTTGAGGAGAGACATTTTAATTAATTACAGGCCCCATGGGCTCAGGGATCAATAGCAGTAAAGAGCCGTGGAATGAATTCCTAGCCTCTGCTCCGTTTCCCACTGTCTCTGCACCCTTGCACCAGGTGCACAAGCCCTGTGGGCCTCAGTTGCCTGTTCTCTGCAATGGGAGTGCCTATTTCCCAGGAGTGCTGGGAGTCCCCCCAGCAAGGTGTGGGGATCAAAAGTGTTGAAAACTGTAGTGTGCTGGCCACAGGTAAATTATTACTAAGAGCGTATGTGTATTCCCAAGGGGCAAGCATGAGGGATGTTTCTCTTCAGAGCCATTTCTTCCTCTTGTTCCTTGATACCTTAAGACCAGCTGGCAGGTTCTGTCTCCCTTTCTGAGTGTGAGAGAAGCAAGCAGCCCAGACAGAATTAGGCAGGTGGGTATGTGGGTGGAGTGTGGGTTCCTCCAGTGAGGAAAAGTGATCATACAAGTGGGACCTGGGATAAGAAGTCAAAAGCCTCAGCTTTTCCCTGGGAATTGGGGTCCCCAGCTGTTCTGACATTCACTACACTGGCCACCTCTAGCCCTGAGCCTTCACAGCCAAGAAAGAAGCCTTGTTTATTCCAGACTCTGCTTCCTTCTTCCTGCTTTCTTCTTGCAGCGTATTCTGCACACAGCAGCCCAGGTGATCTTTCTAAAACACAAGTCTGATCATGTTCCTTTCCTGCTTAGAACCCTTCCATGGCTGCCTGTAGCCTTGAGGCTAAAATCCAGAATTCTTGGTGTCGCTGTTTGGGCCCTTATGACCTGGCCCCTGCCGCCTTCTCCGGTGTCCATTTCCGGCTCTCCCGCCAGTCCCCTCGGGTCTAAGCCAGAGCCCATCCACTCTGGCTCTGGTTCTCAGGCCTTGAGCATGCTACCAGTTTGGGCTTTCCAAAGCCAGGTCCTCTACATGCTACTGAAGGCTGTGCTGAGACATCACCTCCCCCAGTAAGCCTTCCCTGACCACCCTGCCTTCCTCAGTCTGGGTGGGTTCCCATGGCAGCCTGTGCATTTATGGGTGTTATGGCCCCAGCCACATCCCAGGACCCACATCCATTTCCGTGGAAACCTCTCCTTGTCTACCACCCCCATCCCTGCATGAGCTCCTTGAGACCCAGGCCCGTGTGACTGGTTTACCATCATACCCCCATGGCCCTAGCACGCCTCCTGCCAACAGAGTGCATGCCAAATAATGGGATGGAGAAATGGCTTGGGATGTTATCATTAGATGAGAAGCCTGGGGGGGATCAGAGTCGCCTGGGCACTTGTCAGACACCAGCTTCCTGGCTTCATCCCACCCTCCAGGATGCAGAATTTCTGTGGGTCTGCCAGGGAATCTGCATGTGCACACCCAAGTGGTTCTCATGCAGATTTGAGGACCTCTCAGTGATCTCCTTCAAGCCTGGCATTTTACAAAACAGGAAAACTAGATCCAGAGACAGATATAGTAAGTGATTTCTGTAGATCTCAATCTCTCTCTCTCTCTCTTTCTCTTTCTCTTTCTCTTTCACATGCATACACACACACACATACACACACTTCTTTAAGACATAAAAAAAAAGAAAATAAAGGCCCAGTGCTTTTTCTACTCCCGAAATGTTGATCTTCAAGAAACCCACGGGAAGCACAGGAGAGAGAATTTTTGTTTTTGTCTTTGTTCTGCCCTGAGGTCTGAACTAGGGAATTTTGGCATATTTTTTCATTTCCTTTCCATAAAAAGTATGCAACCTCAGAATATGGGGTACTTATTTTTAAAATTCAAAACAATTACTTTCACTCCAAGACTTATGTAATTTTTTGCAATGTTGGAAATCCCTGATGTTTCATTTTTCTGGTTCAGAAATGATTTGTAGAGAGTATGAATTATCCTGCCTGATGCCACGAGGTCTATTTTTATCCGTATGAGGATGTTGAGACTAAACCCGACAGAACATATTTACCGTTGCTTATAGTACTCGGTGATGCTGCCTCTCTTTAGAGCTTGCCAGAGAGAAACCATGTAGGAACACGTGTTCATAATTAATTTGACCTGCTTAGTAGGACAAAATGGGGAGGAAGGATCCAGCAGCTCCACATGTGGCAGAGATAAAGTGGAACATGCTCAGAGGAAAGTGCTGGAATGCCGAGGGATGAGGAAATGTTTCTAAAGGGAAGGGCTAAAGACACTGGACGTTTAGGTTTTCATAGAAGGACCAGTGGCTGTGTCTGAAAGGCTTGAATGGCAGGGAGAGAGCATGAAAGGAAAGTGGAACCCTGGCCTGAGGGTGGGAGAGACCTTCCGTTTGAAGGTGTAAGCAAGAGCATCCTCCAAGGTGATGGATGAGTTTCTCATCAAGAGAAGTGTTTAAGGTGGGGACCATCTTACAGGCCTGTCACCCAGTGTCCTGGGTGAGGGGTAGTCTGGACCAGGTGAAGTCCAACTGCCCTTCTCACTGATCTGAGAGCAGACTCGAACGCCCACAGGCCCCAGCCTGTGACATAAGTGAGTGAAGGGTTCTGTGGCTGGGGCTGTGGGCAAGTGGGAAAGGGTTTGTTCCTTCCTCAGCTCCAGCTGTTGCTTGGGAATGCGGGTCCAATCAGGCCAGGTCTTTGGGTTTTCTAGATTTCTAGATTTTTTTTTTTTTAATATGGACTCTCCTGAGTTTTAAATATTGTGTGAGCTAAATAAAGCCATCTGTGCCCGCTGGCTCTTGGCCATGGCCTGCCAGTCTGACCCCTCTGTTCCAAGAATCTCAGGTTTGTGTGCACCTCAGGCTTTCAGGCAGGGGTGAAATGAGTGAGGTGGGCAGGGTAGGGATTATCTCTCCACCCAACAGATGGGGAAACGAGGACGCCTGGAAGTACAAGGTACCAGCAGACGAGGGCTAAGGCAACGAAGAGGGCAACGAATTTCTTCCCTGCTCGTTCCAGTGACATTTCATTTTTAAGCTTTTCTTTTAAAATAATGTTGGATAAAGGGTGCACTGGGAGTGCTCAGTATTTCTTGGGGGTAGGGCCAGAGCAGGGGATTCGGCCTCCCCAAGTCACTTTCCCTTCCCCTCCCTGCACTGCTCCTGGAGCACCTCTTGCACTGAGGTGTCTGTGAATGGCGCCCCCCCCCCCCCCCCCCCGGGGTTGTGCCTGCTCAGCCTGCACACCCCTGCCTGGAGCCATGCAAAAGCTCTGCCTCTGCTTTTCCCCAAGGATCTGGGACGTCCAGCCATACCTGAAATCTCCCATTACAGCTCTCTTCTTGGGTGAAGGCTCCATGGGCACCCAGGAAGCTCTTTGAAAATGCACACAGGAAAAGAAAAAAGGCCACAGGAATGCAACCTGACAACTGTCTCAGGCTCCAAGTGCTGGATTGCCATGGACTCAGCCGCTGAGTAAATTAGCTTTGCCACGAAGGCAACCACAGAACGCTGGTCCTATCCAAGCCACATTTATGGTGCTCCCTGCTGCGATTTGAGGCCTGTCTGCCGAGCTTCCTGCCTCTTGGCCTTCCCCGCCGCTCCTTGTGCTTGAGGCCATGCTTCCAAGAGCAGCTTTCAGACCAACTTTAGGTTTTGCTTACTTTGCCGGTGAACATCCTGCTCGTTTTATTTTGTGGTTGGTTTTTATAAGGAAAAAAAATTTTTTTAAGTACATATTTTTCAGACAACTGTGTTGAGGGGTATTTGAGATACAATAAATTGCACACTTTTGAGAGTGTGTAACTTAATCCATTTTAACATATGTATAAACTTTGTGAGACTACCATCGAAATCATAATAAACATTTCTATCACCCCCGGAGGGTTCTTTGTGCCCTTTTGTCTTTTTAATTTTTTTAATTTTTATTTTATTTTTGAACGAGAGAGAGAGAGAGAGAGAGAGAGAGAGAGAGAGAGAGAGCGCGAGCCCCAGTGGGGGAAGAGGAGAGAGAGAGGGAGACCACAAGATCCGAATCAGGCTCCAGGCTCAGAGCTGTCAGCACAGAGTCTGACTGGGGGCTCAAACTCACAAACCCTGAGGTCATACATAACCTGAGCAGAAGTTAGATGCTTAAGTGACTGGGCCACTCAGGCACCCCTCTTTGTGCCCTTTTGTAACTAGTCCTTCCCTCTGTCTCCACGCAGTCACTGACCTGCTTTATCTTTCTAGATGAGCTTGTGTTTTCTAGAAATTGCATAGAACTTCACCCAATGTGTGTTCCTCTTTGCCTGCTTTTTTCAGCAAGCCAGATGATCATTGAGACTCCTCCATGTCCTCCTGTGTATCAGCAGCTTGTTTCATTTTATTGTTGAGCAGTTTCCCATTATGTGTCTGTTCCGTCATTTGTTTATCCGTTCTCATGTTGGTGGACATTTCGGTTGTTTCTAGCTTTTGGCTCGTACAAATAAAGTTGCTACGAACATTTGTGTACAGGTCTGGGGTTTTGTTTCACTTGGGTGGATAGGTACCTCCAGAAACAGTGTATTGGCTAGGTGGTATGGTAGGCGTATGTTTAATTTTTTAAGAAGCTGCCAAATTGTTTTCCAAAGTGGTTGTATCGCTTTGAGTGCCCACGTCAGCTTGTGAGAGTTCCAGTTGCTCAGCATCCTTGACAACACTTGGAATGATCAGTCTTCAATTTTAGCTCTTCTGTGGGGTGTGCAATATTCACGCCTCTTGACACGACATTTGCGTGCTGTCATGAAGAACCTGTCTTCATGGGTTTGTTGGCTATTTTGTATCTTTTGTGAAGTGCCTGTTAAAATCTTTTGCCAGTTTTCACTCATTTGGGTTGTTTGTCTTTATGGAATTTTAAGAGTTTTAAAAATATATTCTGTAATACAAGTCTTTTGTCTGATACATGTTTTGGGAATGTATTCTCCGGGTCCGTGGCTGTTTTCCTAATAAGGTGTCAGTATTGTTTAGTAAAATCTGGAGCATATGGGGTTTCCAGGGACATGAAAGCCATTGAATATTGAACAAATGCAATAAACCTTAAGAATCCTATAGAACCCAAACTTGGTACCAACATGATTGAGAGTGTATTTATAACATTACCTCTTGGTTTAGAAATTATTTTACATAATTTGAGAAAAGCACTGTGTGCGGCACCATACTAGGTATTAGAAGAGATGGAAGGAAATGTAGAAACATCATGAGATGTGGATACTCTTCTTAGGGGGCTCACATCCATGGAAGAGTGAGCATATACACGTATTCTGATGACAGTAATTACTGTGTATACTATATGCTTGATTGGCATGATCTCATTTAATGTTCAGAACAACCCTCTAATATAGATTTTCCCCATTTTGCAGATGAAGAAACTGAGGCTTAGAGGAGCTAAGTAACTTCCCCAGAGCATACAGCTATGATATGGCAGATATGGATTCAATCTCACTTCTGTCTGACTTCAAAGTCCGTGTACTTAACCGTTAGACTAACTGCCTTCCAGGTAGAGCATAAGCTAAGATGTGTTGAGAATCATAAGAGAGTTATAAACAGAGTGTTATGGAACAAGAAGTGAAAAAATTTATTTTTAGTTCTGTACCAGAAAGCACCATCGAGGCGTTAACATCCAAGTTGGGCCTTGGGCCTTGAGGAGTGTTTACAACCTCAGTAACAAAGATGGCAGAAGAGGAATGGCAGTTGAAGGGAACAGCATGAGCAAGGATGTAGAAGAGGTTAGAAGGGTCATGGGACCTATTGACCAAAGTCCAGTATTCTTCAGGGGGAAAGGTACAAGAAAAGGTCTTGAAAATCAACTCCAAGGGCCTCAAAAATCAGGCTGAGAAGTTTGAACTGGATTCCATGAGGCAGTTGGGACCCACTGAAACATCTGAGAAAGGAGGATTGGGGGCAAGTGATATGCTGGCTCTGTATGGTGATGGGATAGAGTCTGGATGGACAAGGACATAGAAGAGGGACAAAGGGCAGTGGAGGGCCTTGTGATGCTACTATAGGTATCAAGGGCCTCAACTAGGGTATTAGTCATAGAAATGGACAGGAGGGAATAAATAATATAATTCAAAACTAGAAGCTACCTCCTGTACATGATTTTTTATTCTGCCAACTTTTCCATAAGCCGGGACTAATTTGACCCAGTCCCCTTTCTGTCACTTCCTTTCTTGTCCATCTGTATTTCTCATACTTCATTGCTCCCAGACAGTGGCCAGGGAGAAGAGAGAAACCCAATTTGTCCTGTCTGTAATTTGTTGGCTAATTCTGATAAATGAAGTGGTGCCTGGAGAAGGCTGAGTCTTTTGGCCAAAATGAAGTTTTATATTATTCATACATTTATTCATTCAGCTAACCAGATTCATTCATTTACCATCCCGATGGGTTTTTTTCCAAAACCATCAAGCAGTTCTCCAGTTCTCAGTGGATGCTACTGGGTGTCTTACAAATTTGACTCCGTTCTGACACTGTCAGCCTCAAGTTAGCATCAGACCCCACAGGCTAAGGGCTCAGTCCCATAAGACTGCCCCCATTTCAGATGCCAATCACAAGTCCAGTTCACCTGGGTTTCTGATCACCGGCTATCCATCAGAGGGTTTCACCACTCCCTCTTCAGGTGTGATTAATTTGCTAGAACTTGGAGAAATATTTACTTATGTTTACCGGTTGATTATAAGGGGTGTTATAAAGGATACAGGTGAACAGCCAGATGAAGAGGTGCATAGGGTGAGAGGTCCAGAAGGGTCCTGAGTACAGGAGCTTCTGTCACAGTGGAACTGGGGCGTTCTACTCTTCCTTCATGTTTACCACCCCAGAAGCTCATCACATCCTTTTATTCAAGAGTTTTTGTATATCTTAATCTGCAACCCAGCCCCCTGCCCCTTCTGGTGACCAGCCCCATCCTCAAGCTATCTGGGGGGGTCCCACCCTACGTCACCTTATTAGCATAAACTCACCTGTGCTCAAAAGGGGCTCCCTTTGACTTATGAATGACAAAAGGCACTCCTGCCACTCTGGAAATTCCAAGGGTTTTCAGAGATTTGTGCCAGGAACTTGGGACAGAGACCAGATATATTTTTTTTATTATGCCATCCATTCTTCCAAACATTTATTTATTTACTTACCAAACTCAGTCATTTGATATCTATCAAAAGTGGAAATATGTGCCAGACGCTATGGTAGGCTCACAGTGTGTAGCATCGAACAGCCTCCCTCTACAGAAGTTCACCTTTTAGTGGAGGCTTTTTCCTGCTGTCTTCAGGCATTTCTTTTTGTCTCACGTTTTTATGTTTCTTCCTCCTCTTCTCTCCTGACTTCTTTGGGAATTTTTTCTCATTTTGCTTTTTCCCTCTATTCTGCTATAAAAGTTCAGTATTCTGTTTCTACATTTTGAATAGTTAAGAAAATTTAACCTGTATTCTTGAATCTAAAATTAATCAATATACTTACCCTACTCCCAGCCAGTACACCTCACCTTTGATCACCCCCTCTTCTGATTTCACACTACTGTTGTCATGTATTTTAGTGGTTGTTATTACTATTATTGAGTATAGTTGACACACAATGTTATGTTTCAGGTGCACAACTTAGTGATTCAACAGGTTTGTACATCATGTTATCACTACAAGTATATGTACCATCTGTCCGCTTATATCACTATCACATTGATATTGTGTGTAATGATATTGACTGTGTTCCTTATGTTTAATTATTATTTTTAATTCCATAAGACTGTACTCTTACTGTTTTATATAGGCCTTCTGAATGCAATCACTTTCCTTTTGCCTGAAGCATATTGTTTTACATTTCTTTGAGGGTATTTTAAGAGCGAACTCTAGGTTTTGCTTGCGAATATCTTTATTTTGCTCCTGTTCTTTCTGGGTATACAATTCCAGTTTGACCGTTTTTTACCTTCAGTATATTCAATACATTATTCTACTGCCTTCCAGGTTTAATATAACTGTTGAGAAGCCAGGGGTAGTATAATGATTATTCTTTTATATTAAATCTGTCTTTTCTCTGGCTACTTTTAAGATTTAAAAAAAGAGATTTTATCTCTTTTTGGTCTGCAGTTTCACTATAATGTAGATTTTTAAAAGCAGCTTTATTGACGTATAATTGGCATATAGTAAATCGCATATACATAATTTGGTAGCTTTTGACATCTGTATATACCTGTGACACTGTCATGTCAAGATAATGAACATACCCCAATGTTTCCTTGTGTCCCTTTGTATTGTATAACCCCTTCTTCCTGTCACTCCTGCCTTCCTCTAGTCCCCAGGCAACTACTGATCTATTTCCTATCGCTGTAGACTAGTTTGTATTTTCTGGAATTTTACACAAATGGAGTCATACGGTATGTACTCTTTTTAAAGTCTGGCTTCTTTCATGGAGCGTGATTATTTTGAGATTCATTCTTGTTGTAGCGTTATCAATAGTTTCTTCCTTTTTTAACGGTCAGTAGTATTCTTTTGTATGACTATACCACTGTTTGTTTGTCTATTTACCTGTTGGTAGATATTTGGGTTGTTTCCAGTTTGGGGTTAGTACAAAGTTTTTGAGTTTTAATGTACAAGTCTTTGTGTGGGCGTATGCTTTCATTTCTCTTGGGCAAATACATAGGAGTGGAACGACTGGGTTATGTTAGGTGTATATTTAACTTTTTAAAAATTGTGGTGGTACCATTTTATGTTCCCAGCAGCAGTGTATGAGTGTTTCCATTTCTTCTTCAGTTCCATCAACACTTGGTATGATCGATCTTTTCAATTTTAGCCTTTCTAATTGGTGTGTGCTGGTATCTCATTGTGGTTTTAATTTGTATTTCTCTGGTGACCAGTGATGTTGAGCATCTTTTAATGTACTTATCTGCCCTCTGTATATCTTCTTGATGATGTGTCTGCTGATACCTTTTGCCCATTCTTTAAAAATTGGGTTGTTTGGCTTCTTGTTATTGAATTTTGAGAGTTCTTTATGTTCTGGAAAGAAGTCCTTTATGAGATACATACTTTATGTTCTGGAAAGAAGTCCTTTATGAGTATTTATTCCACTCTGCAGCTTATCTTTTTATTCTCTTAACAGTGTCTTTTGAATAGCAGAAGTTATAAATTTTGTTTCAGTTTGGTTTATCAATTTGTTCTTATATTGATTATGTTTTCGGTGTCATATCTAAGAAATCTGCCTAACCCAAGGTCACAAAGTTTTTGTTGTGGTTTTGTTTCCTTCTAGAATTTTTATAATTTTAGGTTTTACAATTAGACCTGTGATCCATTTTGAGTTAATTTTTATATGTAGTGTAAAATGTGGATCTTCTTTTCCTCCTCTTCTTCTTCTCCTCCTCCTCCTCTTCTCCTTCTCTTTCTCCTTCTCCTCCTCCTATCTTTTTGCATATTGACATCCAGTGGTTACATTATCATTAGTTGAGTAGACTATCATTTCTCCACTTAATTGCTTTGCATTTGTGTTAAAAATAAGTTGCCCATATATGTGTGGGTCTGTATCAGTACCCTCTATTCTGTTTCATTCATCTATTGTTTTTCTTTATGCCACTACCACACCATCTTGATTACTGTCACTTTATAATATGTCTTGAAATAAGGTGTTAGTTATCCAACTTTGTTCTTTTCCAAAGTTGTTTTGGCAATTCTAGGTGCTTTGCATTTCCAGATGAGTTTTAAAATCCTAATTTCTATGAAAAAACCTGTTGGGACTTTTATTGGGATTACATTGGCCCATAGGTCAGTTTTAGAGTAGACATCTTAACAATAGTCTTTTGACATATGTAGATTGTATAGCTTCATTGATTTAGTTTTTTGTTTATCTTACCAGTGTTTTGTAGTTTTTAGTCTTTACATCTTTTTCAGAGTTATCCAAAGGATTTGATCATTTTTAATGATTTCATAAACGGTATTTTGAAAATTTCAGTTTGGAGTTGTTAATTGCTAATATATTGAAATAGTTATTTGCATATTGATCGTGTCTCCTGTAATCTTGCCAAACTCATTTACTAGTTCTAGTAGCTTTTTTTGTAGGTTCTATTAGATTTTCTACATAAGCAATCATGTCCTTTGCAAATAAAGACATTTTTACTTATTTCTTTCCAATCTAGATGACTTTTTTTCCCTTGCCTTATAGCACTGGCTAGAACCTCCAGTATATTGTCGAATAGAGGTGGCAAGAGCCTCCTTGTGCTGTTTCTGATCCAAGGATGAAAGTATTCAGTCTTAATGGTGACAGATGCGATGCTAGCTGTAGGTTTTGTTATAAATGTCCTTTATCGGGTTGAGAAAGTTTCCTTGTATTTCTGGTTTCTTCAAAGTCTTTATTAGGAATAGATGTTGGATTTTGTCAAAAACTTTTTCTGCATTTATTGAGATAATTATTTATTTCTTTTTTGATTTGTTAATATAGTGGATTACAGTGATAGATTTTGAATGCTAAAGCAACTTTGTATTCCCAGGATAAACTCCACTGGTCATGATTTATTATCCTTTTTATGTATTGTTGGATTTGATTTGCCAAAATTTTATTTAGAATTTTTATATCGGTGTTGAAGAGGAAATTTGTGTATAGTTTTCTTTAGTGTCTTTGTCTGGTTTTGGTATTAATATATATTTTTTAATCCTGCGTGGATTAGGATTAGCTTTGTGGAATCTTCAATTATTATCTCTTTTCAAGAGATTTCTCAGTCTTTACCTCCTTAGTATTTCCATTGCCCCATTTTGTCTTTCCTTTCCTATTTCACACATTTTTTTAGACCTTTACACTCTATTTTCCATGTCTCTTAACTTCTTTTTTTCCCCCTTTATTCCTTTTTTATTTTAGAGAGAAAGAGAGGTGGGGGGGAGAGGGGCCCTACATGGGGCTCCATCCCACAACTCTGGGATCATAATCTGAGCCGAAATCAAGAGTCAGACGCTCAACTGACTGAACCACCCAGGTGCCCCCATGTCTCTTATCTTTTTTCATATCTTCCTTATTCTTCCTTACCAGTGCTGCTTTCTGAATAATTACCTCAGAATTCCTTTCTAGTTCATCAGTTCATTTTGAGATCTAGTTAGGCTACTGTTTTACCTTCCCACTGAGTTTTTTTTTTTTCTCCTATTGTTAGAGTTGTAAAAGTTGTATTTGGATTTTTAAAAAATCTGCTCATTCTTTTTCATAGCCTCATTATTTTTAATATTTTTAATCCTTTTTATTTATGAAAGCATGATTTAAACACATTCCATGTCTGGTAATTTAAGGGGTTTTTTGGTGGGTCCGGTTTTGCTGCCCCCCCCCCCCCCCACTGCTTTTCTGGTTCCTCTTTTCTTTATATATTTTATATATTTGTTTGGTTTTGCTTATATCTCTTGACACTCTTTTCTGTTGGGGTTCTTTGAGGCCTGGGTGAAGGAGTGTTCTTCCAGAAAAGATTGGCATTTGGTTCGGCTACATACCTAGTGGGGCCCCTTTATACTTAATTCTCAGCTTGAAGTTTTTCAGACTCCTAGGTATTCTGATTAGGGACCACAAACCTGTATGAGAGGTGGCTTGTGGTAACAGATTCTCAAGAGAGATTCCCTACCACCTAGTTTACTCATTGCCAAAAGTTAAGCCAATTTTCTGGTTTGTTTCTAACTTGTTCTTATACTAAGGATGTCTCAGCTGTCCGTGAGTGGTGATGTAGAGTGGATCTCTTTCAAGCTTCCCACCTGGCATGGACTTTGACTTTGTTCCCTGTGTCCTGTGTTCTAAGAGGATGCACAGATCAACATTTGCATTAAACCTGGTTGTGTGAAGGCCCTCAGACAGACAGACAGACATACATACATACACACATAAATAAATAAATAAATAAATAAATAAATAAATAAGGTAGTTTCAGGTGTCCATTCACCTCTGAGTTCCTATTTTCATTTTGGTTTTTGTTTCTGATTATGTTTTGCTTTCTTGCAAGTTTATTAATTGATTTAAAATACGTGATTTTGTTTTTGTTGTTGCTTTTTTTTCTCTTTCTAGTCGCTTTTAGTTAGTGGTTCTGTCAGAGTATCCAGTCCACCATACTACTGGAGATGGAAGCTGAGCCTCAAACTATTTATGTTGCGGTTGTTAAAAATGGTTTCTTCTGTGGAATCAATTGCATTCGTGTCAGTTTTTGTTGCTTCCGTTGGTAAAGACTAGAGAACCAGGGGATGGAGGTTTTTACTTTTCCTATATTGCTGATCTGTACACTGTGGTATTACAACCACCTAATGAATTCCTGGGCTCTACACATTTTCCTTTTACTAAATCATCTATGCCAACAGAGTTGAGGTTTTGTTTTAGTATGATTAAAATGCCTACACTCCACAACATCTAGAGTCTGTCCTTTATTATGTACTCTCATACTATTTTCTAGCTCTCCTTTAGATTATTTTTTTGATTTAAAGCTATATGATTGTTTGTATTGATGATGGATTAAAATCTATCCCTCCTGCTAAAAATATAAGTTCTGTGAGATCAGGGACCAGGACCACCTTACTCCCCACTGTATTCCTGTTTTCTAGTGTAGTGCCTGACACAAAGAATACTCAATAAACAAAATGCATGAATGAATGGCAGGGTATGCCAGGATACACCGAGGAAGCAGAAATTTGCAATGACTCAGTTTTAGCTCAGCAGCCATTTGGGGAGTCCCTACTTTGTCATTCTCCATGCCAGACACATTTGGAGGGTACAAAGGTGGGTGAAACAGGAGTCTCACCGTTAAGGAACCCAGAGTCCAGTGGAGGAAAGGCAGTGTTTACATTGTTAGAATTTCCCAGTTCAAAGGAATTTGCCTAGACTATGTTGGGTGTAACCTCACCACTGATGAATGATCCAGGGTTTAAACACTATAATCCCGTGGTCACTATGCTTTGTGTCCTCCAAACAGCCCGGAGGGGCACACTCTGCTGAGATGGTAAAACATCTGTCTTAGCCTTCTTTTTAGTCCAGGTAAGTATTGAGTGCTTCCGTATGCTGAAGACCATGTCAAGTAATTTGGGTGAATTGTGAGTTTCAAATAAAACCTTGGTGCCAAATAAAACATCAGCACTGGACCTGCCCATAGAAGCCCTAAGTGGACATAAATAGAAAACTCCTAGGCCTTGCAGCACAGGGCACAGATAAGGGGACCCTGGTGCACACCTTAGGCCTCTGTGTCTGACTTGCTGAGGTGCAGGTTTATGGTCTTAGAAGTTGCTTCCTAGGAGTGAAGAGGCTAGAAACAACAGGTAACAAGCCCACAATTCCTGTGCTTCTTAGACCTGCAAACATCTCTTGCATGGGGCTGCCTAGATCCCTCTGAGAAAACACAGGCATTGGGAAGCTGTGTGTGCCCCCTGCATCTTTTCCTGCTGTGTGCCTCCTCTGTGTGCACTGCTTTCTAGCTGCTTCTGGGGTAAACCAAAGTTAAGTGACTGAAGTTAATCCAAATTGCAGTTCTCAGTCTTTTTGGTATCCAGACTAGCCCTGGGGTTTGGGGCAGCCTAGGAAGAATAGATACAAACTTTTGATAAATAAAGTCAAGCTCATTTGACATCTCTTTTATGCACGTGTCTTCACAGATAAGACAAGGTTGACACCAGGCAGGGCAGGCGTTGCAGTTCCTGAGGGCCCCGCCACTAACCAGCCCTGTGAACTGCAGAGTTGTCTTTTCCTTATTTGTAGAAGGGGTTGGGCTGGAGCTGTGATTCCCACTCACTGGTCCACAGACTTGTTCCAGTTGTTTAAATGTTCACCAGTCCCAGGTAAAATGAAAGAGAAAAGGAGGGGAGGGCGATGAGTTTTGTCAAAAAGCTCGGTGTGTTACTGATCCTGGCTGGAGGTCTTTCCAACTCGGTATTGGTTATCAATGTCCTTTATTTTATGGAATGTGTCCTTCTGTATCCTTTGTTTTGTGAAATGATAGTACATTGCCTTCTTTGTTGTTTTGCGTGCAGTTGGTGAACAGTACACAACACTGTCTCTTCCCAACATTTTTTGAAAGTGGGTTGGGGTTGGGGGCGGTGGGAATCTCTGCAAGTCCATTGAATTCACAAGTCAGAGAACTGCCAGGTTAGTTGATTTTGAATCTGAACAGCCTTAGCGTTTCCAGTGTGTGGAATGGGGATGGGGAGAGGTGGCTTTCCCTTTCTTAGCTGTAAAGTTTGGGTTTTGATTAATTTCATTTTTGGTTTTATATTACCATGAGCATATTAAAATGTGAGTGGAGCCCGCTTTTGGGGAGGAACAGGGTCATTGTGGGGCAGCATCTTGGTCCCTTGTATCAAGGCCATGCACATGTTTTCTAGATCATGGGTTTGGTAGGAGGCTTACTGCTGGCATTCTCTGCCTCTGCACACCTTTTAGCTCTCTGGGATACAGATGAGTTCTTGGATACTTGCATGCTTGCCTTTGCTGAGTCCTAGAAAACCTGATTTATGTGCCCATCAGCTTTTCGGCACAGGATCCTGGGTACATTGGGTTGTGGATTAGCATTACCCTAGAGATCCTGTTAGTTCACACTCCCTTGCAGTATGTCAGCTCAAAGAAATGCTGCAGACATGGGCACCTCTCTGTCCTCTTGGGAGGGAGAGCCAGAGGGCTCAGCAAACAACCCAGTGACCTATGAGAATCTTTGAGGCAGTGGGAAGGAACTGAAGGAAAAATATTTTAAGCAGATTTTTATACAATTTGACAGTATTAGAAAGCCAAATCATTGGTGAGTTCAAGGCCTAGCTGCATCTCTGCTTGCTGTGTGACTTCGGGCAAGCCACTTATTTTCTCTGGGGCTCTTATTTTCATCCTGAATAAAAATAGGAGGCTGTTATCTGTCCTACATTTATTTGATTATTGTAAGGTTACTTGGCTAATGTATATAATTTGGTTTTTTTAAATGAGTTACTGTGAGCTTTGACAATGGTCAGATGCAAATAAGCTTTATTTCTTTATTCAGTGCACTAAGTGCCTGGTATGTGCTAGGCATAGTTCTGTGGAATGGGAGACACTGGTGAGAAAACCAGACCCTGCCTTCAGGAAGCCTACCTTCTAGTGGAAGAAACAGACGAGAAAACACGTTAATAAGACAGTGAGGATGGGTGCTGTCAGAAATAGGTTGGTGTAAGAGAGTCAGGGGAGGGGATTTGAGGAAGTCTCTGTGAAGGAACGGTGGTCTGGCTGTGACCTGAAGGCTGGGGAGAAGCCAGGGCAAGGGTGTTCAGGCAGAAGGGAAGCAAGTACAGGGGCTCTGAGGTCACAGGGAGCTGGCTTCCTTGACGACTAAGAAAGGATTGCATTGTGGCCGGAGTGCTGTGACTTGTAATAGACTCGTGGTTGACTTCAGAAGGTGTGGAGTAACCTCAACTACCTTTCGTGCTTTTCTTCCTATTTTTCAAACTTGTTTGTCTCAGGGAATAAAAATTAATTTACAGATATGTTCAAGATTTTAAAATCATTCTTAAAAATATCTTTAGAATCGGGGCGCCTGGGTGGCTCAGTCGGTTGAGCGTCCGACTTTGGCTCAGTTCATGATTTCATGGTTTGTGAGTTTGAGCCCTGCATCGGGCTCTGTGCTGACAGCTCGGAGCCTGGAGCCTGCTTCAGATTCTGTGTCTCCCTCTCTTTGCCCCTCCCCTGCTCATGCTCGCGCTCTCTCTCTCTCTCTCTCTCTCTCTCTCTCTCACACACACACACACACAGAATAAACATTAAAAAAATATCTTTAGAATCTAGAAGGGAGAATACAGTATAACAGAGCGTGGGCCGTGGAACCCATGGTCCCCTGGGTTCTCATGAGCTCTGTCACTTAGGAGTTCTCCAGCCTTAGACAAGTTACTCTGTCTTTTTGAGCCTCAGTTTTCTTACCTGGAAAATGAACAATAAACCCTGAGTCCCATCCATCAGAGGATTGTGATGAAAATAAGATTAAAAAATGTTTTTGAAACTTTTTAAATTCATTTTTTAGAGAGAGAGAGACAGACAGACAGAGCACACGCGGGGAGGGGCAGAGAGAACTGGGCTGAAACCTATGAACTGCAAAGTCATGACCTAAGTCGAAATCGGTTGCTCAACCGACTGAGCCATCCGGGCGCCCTAAAATAAAATTTTTTTTAAAGGCAATGTTAAATGTGAGCGTGCTTGGGATGTTTAAAGAGCATGGCTAATGGGAAAGAGGACGTCTTGACCCTAGGTTGCCTCTTTGCATCCTGGGCTTGTTTGGCTGTCCATAATTGGAGACTTTCAGACAAGATTTGCTGTGATTCAGTTGAATCTGTGTTCGCTTGCAGGGGGGACGCCCGTGCCGGGGCCATGTCCTTTGAGTGCAGCAGCGGTGGTATTACAAGGAAATAAATGAATAATAAATGAAGGGCTCTGAGGTCTGGCTGCGTCTGCAAGATTCCTGTGCATAGGAGGCGGCAGAAAGGAACGGCCTCTCTGTGCCGTGTCTGCAAGCGCGGGTGGGCACGCTGCTGGTGCCTCTGGCAGAGCACAGGCTCTGGTGTCTGGCCCCCAGGGTGGAAGCCTCGTCCTGGGTTACCCAGGACCAGCACTGGGATGGGACTGTCCTCAGAGTGCCATCCCAACGCTTGGTGGTGTGGGGCACCTACCGTGCCTCTGATACCTCACTAGCCCCAGGGATACAGCGTAGACTGGGCCCTCCGGCCCTAACACCCTGGCTGAGAAACAGACTGTTAAGTAGTGTCACAGCAAGAAGGTCACAGAAGTACTTTCGTGGGCCAAGTAGAGGGTGCAGTAGGAGCACGTGGCAGGTACCGGACCCAGACTCGTTTTCGTTTTGCGGGACCCAGGGAAAGCTCAGGAGAAGCGCCATTGAAGCGCATATCCAAGGATGAATTAGGCAGGCTGGAGTGTGGGATGGGGAGAGGATTCCAGGGAGAGCATCCTGCAAGGCTGTGGCTCGTCTGAAGTGTGGCCCCTGAGGGGCTGAGCGCTGGGAGTGTCTGGTCTTGGAAGAAAGACGTGCTCCATGGTAATGGGTTTGGATTTTATCCCCACGGCATGGGAGGCCGTCGAAGGGTTTACCCGGTCAGGTTCTCATTCCTCAAGGGTTTTTGCAGCTGCTCTGTAGTGGCTTTCCGGGAGGGGACAGGAGTGCCAGAAGGACGGCCATCTGGAAGGCTGTGAAGCCCAGGCAGATTGATGGAGAGGAGACACACACAAGGGTTAGAATCCACAGGACTTGGAACTGTGACCAGCTTCTCGGGCAGTTTCCTTTTCATGTAACCAGTCAGCACACATCATGAGCTGCGGTGGTGGCCAGTGTCGGCTTTACCATGAAGCTTCAGAGCCTCTGCCTTGTGCTCTGGGCCCCAGGAGGGGCCCTGGCAATACGTCCTGTGCTTGTATGTTCTCTTGAAATGCGCAAATGCAGGATGGCTTAACCACTCTCAATTAAGACCTCTGTCCCTCTCAACCCTGACTTCTCCTCTGGTAGAATGGTAGGTGACCCCAGGCATTTTTGGGGTCCTCTGGTGGGAAAGTTGATCTGGGACTGCATCTGGCAGCATATTAAAAATACATTGTGTGCATGCCTTTTCATCTTTTTCTTAACAGGCCTCTTCTTACCCTCACCCCCAGTGCAAACAGCAGGTCCCACAGAACTGAATCTGCCCTTCGTGGTGGGTGTGACTTTTCCCACCTGTGGCCTTAGTGGCTGGCAGTGGTAGCAGGAGCCAGCAGCTTTGCTCCGTGTGGGCGGAAGGCATACGAGGCCATAAGAGCCACCTGCAGGTGTCAAAAGGGCTGACACAGAGATTGCTGTGTGTACTTCTTTTTCTCCAGGTAGTACGCGGCATGGGCAGAAAAAAGATTCGTTTGCTCTATGTCAGGCGTTGCTCTAAGCATTTCATGTAGTGACTCATGTAATCCTCAGAGACAAGTTTATGAGAGAGAGATTATTACCTCCATCTTACACATGAGGCTAGTACTGGTCAGCAAGTGGGATCTAATCCCACAGGGTTTACCATCAGAATCAGGCCACATGGGCTGCGACCAGGGCAGTTCCTCAGGGTCGCATGCTCAGAAAGGCCTTGCGTTAGGTTGATTGCTCTACTCTTGTCATCTTAAAATTCTTAAATCAGTTCTGAATGAGGATCCCTGAGGTTTCATTTGGCACTGGGCCTTACAAAGATATGTCATCAGTTCTGGTCAGGGTCCATGCTGTTCACCTCTCACTATCTTACTCTGATGATAGAATATGGAACAAGCCACCTCAGGATAGGTAGTGAGTTCTCCGTCCTTGGAGATATTCAAGCAGAGGCTGGCTGACCCTTTGGCAGAAATACTCTGGAAGGGGCCTAAGTGCCCGCAGGGAGGAAGGGGTGGGGGGAGGGTAGAAGGTTGGAGTAGACAACTTTTCATCTCTGAGATCTGCTGAGCCCTGGCAGTCTATGATTCTGTAACTTTCCCTTCGACAACTTTACAGAATTCACAAAATAGAGGAAACGGGGCCTGAAGGAAATGGTCTGCTGCATAGCATTTTGTGAAAAAGTGGGACAGTTCCCCAAGGAAAGAAATCCGTGGAAGGACACAGAACCTGGAGACGTTTCCTTAGGCAGCTGGCAGTGGCAGCTTCACAGCCTAGCACAGGCCTGCCTGTCGCTCCTCAGTAATGTCCCCACCAGCTGCAGATGAAGCAAATGAGCATTAAGTGGGGGAACCTCGTGGTCTGAGTGAGCCTGCAAGCTTCTGCCTGCAGGTCACTGGTCACAGCAGCAGCTGTAAACACTGTGCTCAGGGCAGCGCAGATGGGGCTCTTTTTGAGACCACGAGGTCACTTGTCCTCTGAAGCCACCCTCTCTGCGGTCTTTCCCTGCCACCTGCAGACATAAACACTGCTTTCAGCTTCAGTGCTAGAGGGACCTTTGAGAGTGATCTCCCTAGGAGTTCTCAGCCCGTGTTTTCTGCAGCCCCAGTGAGTGAGTGTGTGTGTGTGTGTGTGTGTGTGTGTGTGTGTGTGTGTCTGAAAATGGAATTGAGAACAAGGAGAACACATGGCCCTCTAGGCCCTCTGTCATGGCTCTGCCATTGACTGTCAGTTCTGGGACCCTGAGCAAGTTACTTAATCTCTCCTGAATCTCAGTCTCTGCCTCTGTGAAGGGGACGTGAGGGAATGCGTGTTAGCACGCTTCCTGATAAAGTTGATCTAGTATCTTCTCTAATAGCACGACTTGTACAGTGCCTTGGGCTTTTCAAGGAGCTTTTCACATATGTGATCTCACAAAATTGTCCTAACAGCCAGAAGGTAGTATCGCCCTCGTTTCATTGATGCAGGAACTGAGACTAAAAAGCCAGGCCTGGAAGTTCACAATTTCATCATAATAGGGCCCTTGTACTTTCTAAAGGTTTGTCCTGGTGTTCAGTGTGCTGGTGACAGGGTCCTGCAGGCTGACATTTGCGTCGTCCACAGACTTCCGTGAATCACAGTGATGTTCTGCTGAGGTGGGGGGAGCCCCTGATGTGCACCATGTGGGGTCTGCTTTGGCTGGAGGGAGACTGGGAGTGTCATCCAGACCCTGAGCTCGAAATCTCCAGTCTGTCACTCCAGCCAGCTGCGTGACCTGGGACACATGACTTGACCTCTTGGAACCTGAGTTACCACATGTGTGAAATAGGGATAATTATAGTAGCACCTCCTGCATGGGCCGATTGAGAGCATTCAGTGAGATAATCCGTATAAAATGCGTAGCCCAATGCCTGACCCAATATGCCTTATATGCCTTTGCTGCCATTACTTCTATTATTATAATTGTTACCATTTTCACACTAGACATATCCATCTTCAAATGAGCCACTTTCCGTATTTTGGCCATTATGCATTAAACGCATTCTTAATAAACTCATTTTAGGCTTGAAATGGTAGGCTCTTCTGGTTTTCTTTTTAGCATCTGTTAGAAGTATTTTTAAAAGCTCTGTCTGAATTCACAGGGAGCCCCTGTAAATCCACTTGAAAGCGGATCTCATCACTAAAACCCCACAAAACACCTCGGTGAGAATGGAGGAGTCGGGCTGTAATTTACGGCGTCCACTTCTCGCTGCCATTTGGCATTTTGCAAACTGCCACTGCCATTAGCCGTCACTTTTGAGTATTTATGATCTCGTGGTTGAAGCACTTTGATTCTCATAACAGAAACAGGGTCACATTTAGAAGATGTGCCCTACGCCGAGCTGGAAAATGAGATCCCCCCGGGGTGGCTGATGGATGGGGCCGCACAGGGAAGCGTGGCCTGCCAGCCAGCCTGAGCTGTGCCCTTTCCCTACACCCCGCTTGGAAATCGTCTTTATGTCTCAGGCCTTAGCCTGCCAGGCCTGGGCTTTCTGCTTGGCAATGGCCAAGAGCCTGGGGCAAAAAGACGTGCAGCTAAATACCACACTGTTTTCCACACGGATGCCCTTTACAGCCATGAGGTTGGCAAAGATAGAGCTAGGATTTGGCAGGAATTCCTCCGTGGTCCTAAACTGGTTCTTTGTGTCCCAGGTAGTGGGGCAGATTGTGGATATTGCAAGTGGGGAAGTGTGAGGGAAATACGGCACCAAGCTACTAAACTGGCAGTGGGAGAGATACCATCCCCTACTTTGGGCCTCAGTTTCTCCTCTGCTAAATGGGAGGACTTGGTCTTGCTGAGCTCTGAGGACCATTCTCCTAGCCCGTTGAATCTCTTGGTTCCCATGAGATGCTTGGCTGCTAACTCATACAGGAGTTTTGATCAGTAGAGTTGAGGGTTTTCAGAGGAGGAAGGAAATCGCATCTAAGTTGCAGTAAAAAAAAAATAAAAAATCAAGACATTCACTGTGTATAAAAAGGAGCACTGTCTCCGTCACTGTGTAATGCATGTTATGAGCCTGTCCACCAGGAAAGCCTGTGAGAACTTAGACGGGCCCCTTCTCCTCCTAGACCCGTTTCTCCCTCTGCAGTATCCGTCCAGGATGCCACCTTATGCTAAATTGTGTCTCTTGGCTGGGACAGTTTCTTAGAGTTTGCTTGTTTCTGATGACCTTGACAGTTTCGAGGTTGAGTATTTTGTGAAATCTGATTTTGGGTTTGTCTGATGTTTTTCTGCTGTTTTTAGATGAGAGTTATGGATTTGTGGGAGGAAGGACCGCAGATCAGGCTGCATTACATCAAGGGCACATACCATTAACATGACTTCACCCTTTGATGTGGACCTTGATCACCTGGCTGAGGTGGCGCTTGTCAGATTTTTCCACTGTGAAGTCACTCCTTTTCATGCTGCACTCCCTAGACAGAAGTCCCCAGGTGCACCCCACCCTCTATTTGGGGGTCATGACGTATTAGTAACGACTCCGGACGTGCCTGGCGCAGTGTTGGTGACCCGGGATATAGAGGTGGGTAAGAAGTGGGCTCTGCTCTCAGGGTGTCAGGGTCTAGAAGGCAAGGCAAAAGCACAGATGTGCCGTCATAGGACCTGTGCAGCCAGAAGGTTCCCTGGGAGCACGAAGAAAGTCCCCTCACACCAGGCTTTCCTCTTTTATGTTTTTGTGCTTTAAGTGAATTTTCCTAATGCGCTCCATTTCCTTCAGCCATAAAATTTTAAGTGTTAAAAAAAAAAAAAAGAGTCTACCTTATTTCCTTTCCATACTTACCCTGTGACTCCTGGATGTTATTATTGTTTGAAGCATTTGCATTGCACTTTCCCTGTGTTGAAAGCATTTTTTTAGTCACTAATTAGTAATCCACATTAATATGCAGATCGAATTAATCTATTTTGGGCAGAAGTTTGTCTTGAAGAAACCAAGTAGCTGAAGTGTTATTCCTCCCCACCTGCACCCTCTGTGGCTCCCGCTGCACTTTACCCCGATCATTATTCGGATTATTGCTGTGATTATTAAGCGCAGAGGGAGCGCCGCGAGGGTGTGCGGTGCTTGGAAGAACTCCGGGGAGGGCGCGGCCCCGCGCTCCGGACTCTGGAGCTGCGCGCCGGCTGCCATGGGGGATTCATTAGCGCTGGGAAACTGAAATTGGTCTCATAAACAGTCATCCTCGGGAAACGGTTTCGGCTCTCCTATTTTTATTTTAGTCGCACTAAGCTGAATTCCTCCCTGGCTCTGTTATTGTCTGAGGTGGTTGGGCTTCTACAGAACTTCAGAAAAAAGTGTATCCTCCCTAATAAAACTACCATTTATTGAGCTCTTACTATGTACCAGCGGCTCAGCACACCTTCTATTTGATTCACAACAGCCTCCTGGGGGAGGTTCCCTTCTTTTCCTCCTTGTAGAGAGGGGGCCGCTGAGGCTCAATGAGGTGAAATCCTCAAGGCTGGTAAATGTCAGAGCTGGGATTTGTACCCCTAACTGTAGGGTTTCAGAGCCCTCCCTGTTAATGCCTCTCTTTGGTCCACATTCAGGGCCTTCCCAGCCTCACTGCCCACTCTTCCCTGTGTCGTCACATCCCCTTCTCATCAGTCTCAGGTGAGCAGAAGGCCTTCCCATGGTGTTTCATTTCTGCCTCGTTGGAACTCTGCAGGGTAGGTACTGTTTCCATCCCCATTTTATTTATTTACTTATTTATTCATCCCCAGTTTAGAGGCCAGGCTGGCTCAGGAGCCCTCTGCTGCAACAAAGGAGGTTCTCTGTCCTCCCTTCCGCCTACCTGCCCTTCAGTGCACAGCTTGGAGTCACTACCCCGGGCAGGAAGGGTCTCTATCAGTGGTAGCCATTTGTTGAACACCACTTATTTGGCTAGTGTTGGGGTCGCAGATGTAAACGCACCATCCCTGCCCTCCAGGAGCTCACATTCCACTGGGGGAATGGAACACCTTCAGCTCCACATGTCCCATTAATTGGGCACTTCTGTTTCTGGCCTTGTAGTAATAGATGTCTGTGTTTTAATAAGCAATTACTATGTGTCAGATCTCTACTCACAGATTTATACCCCAGACTCCTGGTCATTTCCCATACCCTTCCTGGGAGATAAGTTTATCGGAGTCCCCATTTAACAGGTGTGGAAACTGAAGGTCAGAGAAGACCTAAGTGCTTAAAGGAGAGACATTCAGGATATGGCAGAATTGCTATGCAAACCCAGATCTGTCTGAATCCACAGGCCCCCTTCTGAGTTAGTAGTATTTCCTGTGTGTGTGTGTGTGTGTGTGTGTGTGTGTGTAAGCCTACACTTAACTAGATATCAGGTAGAGGATTAGGTCAGTGAGGGACACAGTCCTGAATAGGATGTTATCCTTGTCCTTCTGGGCCTACAGGATGGTAGGGTGACAGACACAAAAATAACCCTCAAATGATAAATGCTACAGGGCAGTTCCTGGTTCTGGCTGAACTTGGGCAAGTCTCTTCAATACTCTCAGCACATTTTCTCACCTATAAAACAGTGAGGAATACCTCGCAGGTTTATGGTAAGCCTTAGAGGAGAGAAAACATGTAAAGCGCTTGGTGTGTGGTGGGTCCAGTAAATGGTAGCAGTTAGCACAGAAGTGTTAGTGAGACCCTAATTACAGGTCAGAGTACTCAGTGAGGGTCAGTTTGATACAGTTTGGGGTGTCCCAGTCTGTCGGTTATAGATCTACAAAGAGATGCTTAAGGACATGGCCCATTTCCAATGGTTTTGTGTGTGTGTCTGTGTCCTCGGTTGGGTGTGAGTCTCCCTAGTACGTGGAAGGTGTATACTCAACATCTAATAAATGCTCCCTGATTGAAAACAACAGTTCTGTTCTGTGGCCAGTGAACAGTCTGGGAAGTTGGGGAAAAGTCACACGGGGGGTAGCTTATTTATAAACCTTATTTAGCAACCGCAGGTGTCGACAAGAGATTGGTTGAGAAAAGGGAAATTCCAGGCCGGGTACACTGAGGTCTACAAAACCCAGAAGGTGCCGTTTCGGTGTGATGTGTCACAGGGTTAGACCTGGGGCTGACTCCCTGTCAGCTCCTTCCTAGCTCTGTAACTCGGGGCAGAACATGGCAGAGCCTGAAGTGTCCTCATCATGATTTGGGTGAAAAATACTTGCCTTGCAAGACTGGGGAGATCAAATAAGATAATGCTTGGAATGCATTTAGCATAGCTCTCTGGTGCAGAGCAGAGCTTAAATGCTCAGTAAATGGCTGGAGGTGTTACTTTGAGGGGGCTCCTTGCCAAGACTCTGAGCCGCACAGAATTCTGTCTGATGGATGGTCTGTTTCAGATACCTGTCATTTTCACTTTTGACTGAGGTTTTTTCTGGAAATGCCCATGGATAGAATGTATTCTTGCCAGCTAGATGAGGCCCCTCTGGAGACACCCCACCCCAGCCCATTCCTGAGGAGTATGAGTTTGGAGTTTGGCCATTCCTTGGAATGCTGGGCCCCAGCTGGGGAGCAGAGCTACAGGATCCGTCAGCCGGGAGCCCCTGGAATGTGGAAAGAGACATTTGGAGGGAGATAAAGGGTATTGTAGAATGCTACAAAATACAGATAAGCACAAACACAAGAAGATAATCCCCAGTGATTATGACCTTCCAGAGATAACCACAGTCACATTTTGGTATCTATCCACTCACATTTTTTGTTATTGTTGTTATGCATCTTAGTTTGGGCTGCTTTAACAAAATACCACAGACTGCATGGTTTATAAACAACAGAAATTTATTGCTCACAGCCCTGGAGTCTGGAAGTCCAGGATCAGGGTGCCAGCACGGTCAGGATCTGGTGAAGGCCTCTTCCATGTTGCAGACTGTCAATTTCGATTTCTCGTTGTCACCACAAATAGAGAGCCGATTTGATGGTATTTGGAGGTGGGGCCTTTCAGAGGTAATTAGGTCATGAGGTTTGTACTCTCTTGAATGAATTAGTGCCTTTCTTAAAATGCCGTTAGACAGCAGTACTCTTTTCCCAAAGGATCTTTGAGAAAACATAACTTAATAATTTCTGTTGAGTGCTTACCCTGTAGCAGTCACTACTTAGGGAATTAACTATAGGGACTATTTTAATCCCCACAATGACCCCATAAGGTAGAACTATTATTGTCCCTGTTTTACAGATGCGAAACTGAGGCACAGAGTGGTTAAACAGTTTGCTCAAGGTCACATGGCCACTAAATGAAAGAACCGGGAGTCAAAGCCAGGCAGACTGATTCTGGTTGTGCATTATTAACTGCTCTGCAATATTGCCTCCTTTGGATGAATCTCAAAGAGAGGGGAAGTTGTTTATGGGGGAAGGTGCTGAAGCCTTCAAGAGCACCCAAACAGAGACAAGAAGAGTCACATCATGTGCTCAGTGAATGCTGTATTTCTCCTCTATCTGCCATGTGCACTACAAAGTGCTCAGAAGAGAGTGGGGGTAGAAGGCAAGAGAGTCATCCCTGTTTTCTGCTCATGAATGGCACTTAAACTTCTGACATGTTTGAGCTCTGAAGTCTAAGAGGTGCTTAGAAAGCTTCTAGTTCATCACCCTGGTTTCACAGACAAGGGTCAGGGGCCCAACCAGGGAAGGACGTAGCCAAGGTCACCCAACGAGGGAGAGGCAGTGCCAGGAACCAGAAGCCAAGCCTCCAACCCAGTGCTAAGACCATGACCATGACCACAAACTCTTGGTTTTGATTGCCACATTACACACCAGTTGGAGATGAGAAGGCTCGTTTCCTCCTAAACCCAGGGCTTTGCCCATGCTGAGAACCGAATGGCCACCCAGTGATGGGTGGATTACATTGTGAAATATCATTCACACCAGTCTGCTTTCCTCATTGCATAATCACAGCCACATTTATAGGGAGAATCATTCTAGCCCCGCTGTGAAAATGAGATGGGATTCCAATCCCTGAAAGGCTTTCTCTGAGGAACATCAGAGCAGATTTGTTCTGTGAGCCCAGACTGGTGAAATTGGGGGAGTTCAGTGTTTATCCATTTAATAAACAAGTTTAGAGTACCTCCTCTGTGCCAGGGAGGGTGATAATCCAGCAGTCAGCAGGGCAGCAGATGTGAAAACATATAAACCCCATAAGGTGGCACAGGTGCTGTGAGGGGAGCAGGTGCAGCAGCCGGAGAGGGCACACGCAGGGGCAGTCACGTTTACCTAAGAATAAGACTTTGAGCAGGCACCAACTCTGGGCTACATCTGGGAAGTTGAACGTGGACTTATTTGCCAGGCAGATGGGGGGGCCGGGCGTTCCTGGCAAGGGACAGAGCACGGTAGTGTGAAAAGCCCACCATTTTTGTGTTCCCCAAAGTAATTAGGTGTAGCGCAGGGGAGGAGCCCAGAAGTAAGATAAAGATGGGGGTGCTAACCACCAGGGGACTGGTGCATTCCGCCCAGGAACTGAACCTTGACCCCAAAGACCGTGGGGAGCCAATGCAGGGAGTTTGGAAGCAGCCAAATGAGCAGCTCAGCTTTGCAATTTTAAAAGCTCACTGAGCTGTCATCTTGGAGAGCAGAGTGGAGGCCAGAAGACGTGTTTGAAGACTTGCGTGGTGGTTCAGGAGGACGAGATGAGGGACAGAACCACCACTGTGGCAATGGGTATGGGTATACAAAGCCAAAGAAAAGAGGCCAGATGTGGGAGCAGTCGGAGAGGCAAGAGTCAGCACGACTAGGTCACCAGTAGGACATAGGGAGGAAGGGGCAAGGGGACATTGAGGCTGGTAGTGACAGCTGATGTGTGCTGCGCACTTAACCTGTGTACCAGGCACGGCGCTGAGCACCCGGCGTGGGTTATCTCATTTTAATCCCCAAGACAGGCACCATCTCTGTAAACTTGCTGTCCCCGAGTCACAGCTGAGAAAATTGGCTCAGAAAGGTCACAACCTGCCCACTGTAACAAAGAGAACAAGTCAAGTAGCTGGGGTTTGAACCCAAGCAGTTTGCTTCCTAAACTCCTGCTTTGAACTGCGCTGCCCCGCAGTTGCTGGGGTTTCTGGCTTTGGTCACTAGGTAAATGTGGACACTTTGCTCTAGTGCCGGCCATGTAGAGGAGTCAGAAGGGGAGAGGGTGCCCTGGTCTTACCGTTCCATATTAAGAACAGAACTGTTTTGGGCTCAGATAAGTTGCTAGGATGTATGCAGCAATACTAAAACTGGTTATGGATGGTTTTGAAATCGCTCTCAGTAGCTCCGTGGCTTTGCAGCTTTGCTTCGATTTCTGATGCAGTGGGAGGGGCACTAGATGGGGGGGGGGGGGTCAGACCCAGCCTGCAGGTTAGCCTCTACTGGTTTCCAGCCACATGATCGATCTTAAGTAAGTAAGTCACTTTAAGTCCCTTTACCCCCCTACATAATGAGGTGGTCAGCCTTGTCCACATGTGCATGGAGGTCACCTGGAAAGCTTGTTAAAACAGACATCTGGGACCCACCCCCAGAATAGTGATCCTTAGGCCTACAGTGGAGCCTGAGAAGTTGCATTTCAGGGAGCTGCTGATGCTGTTGTACCGGGAGCTAGCCTCAAGCACCCCCGAGTGGTGGGTGCTGTCTGTCTTCCCTTTGAGCTTACGGCCCCACTCCAGTGGGCACAAACATGCCAGGCACGTGAGTGCACGCTCCAGGACAGGTATAGAGGACACTCAGCCCCAGGCAAAGAGCACTAAACAAGTGACAAGTGTGGCACTTTGAAACGATAACAGGATGCAGTCCACCCTGCCCTCCCATCCTCTTCTATTCCTTCTCATTCTTTTCCCACCACCGGTGACCCCAAGTCCAGCCCCCTCCCCAGAGTAATCTGTTTCCCTGTGGGGTTTTCAGGAATGATGGGTCAGTGGAGGAACCCTACATCCCAACTGTTGTTTGGGCCAAGACAGTGCCCTGAGCAGTTGATGAATGGACAC
Source organism: Panthera uncia (assembly GCF_023721935.1). NCBI lineage: Eukaryota > Metazoa > Chordata > Mammalia > Carnivora > Felidae > Panthera > Panthera uncia. The sequence goes on along the minus strand of NW_026057577.1, from coordinate 107,251,153 downwards.
GCAGGGCAGGCGTCCTCTCTGCAGATCTCAGAAGCTCACCAGCCTGAGGGGTGAGATTTCTCATAGAGCAGCCCACGGACCAACCTTCCACCTTGGTTGCGGTGGCCTGTGGCCTGAGTGTTGCCATGGGATGAGGGGAGGAAAAGCTTCTCGCTCGCGCTTTCCCCGGGGTCACCTGTCCTGCTTCCTTGGCCTTCAGGGGCATATAAGGGAAGGCTTTTTTCTTGACCACACTCTGGGCATGGGCAGCCTCGTGCCTCTCTGTGACCCTGTGCCAGAGATCTGATGAAAAAATTTCAGGGAGACAAATGGAGATTACATGGAAATCAATCACGCGCAGCTGGTGTTCTCTGCAGGCAACTGTTCAGTTTTATTTCCTTTTCATTTTTCTCCCTGTTCCCTGGGATCAACTCCTTGAAGAGCTTGACACCAGCCAGAGTTGCGTGATTAAGTGGTAAACTTAAGCTGGCTGCTAGAACCTTCTGTGTGTTTCTACGAAGTGGGCGATTGTTCAGGGCAGCAGTTGGGTCATAAGTCCTCTGGACCACTGAGGGCATGGGGCCTTTTTAAAGGCATTTTTGGAGTCTTACCTATCAGTGCCTAGGCGAGCTTTTTAAATTATTTTCCCTTAAAACCCATTTGTAACTTTGGCTACTTTGGGCTGCAAGTAATGGAAGACCCAGTCATTTAAATGATACAAAGATCTATTAGCTCACATAACAAGAACCCTGGCAGAAGGGCACCTGTGGGATTAAGTAATTCTGTGGCTCAGCAACACGATCTGAGATTCGTATTCCTGCCGTCTTTTGGCTCTGCCACACTCAAGCATGTTCTCCCATGTTAAAGTTCCTCATTGCCCCCAGATGGCTGCTGTAGTTCCAGACATTACATGTAGGCACAGAAATCTGTAGGATGGATAACTGGACAAAATCAGAGTTCTTTTAGGAAGGGAGAAGGGGTTGGGGTGAGAAATGATCACTGGAGTGACTTAATCCAGGTATCAATCCTTGTTTAGAAACATTTACCCTTTCTGTTCTGAGTTGTTAACATCTTCTACAGGCATAATGAATGAGACTTTCACAGTATGCCCTCAACTTACTTTTCTAGTTTTAATTTCTTACCGTTCTCTGCGTGGAGCCATTGGGTAGCCAAATAGGACCACTTGCTGTTGCCGGAATGTGCCACGCATCTCCTCTTTCCCACTTGCCTTTGCTTGGGCTGTGCCCTGTATCTGGAATGCACCCTTACTATGATCCCTGTCTCGACACAAGACATGTCCAGGACAGGGATAGAAATAGAGCCTATCTGCGGTGCCTGGATGGCTCAGTCGGTTGAGTGTCCTACTTTGGCTCAGGTCATGATCTCATGGTTTGTGATTTCAAGCCCCATGTCAGGCTCTGTGCTGACAGCTCAGGGCCTGGAGCCTGCTTTGGATTCTGTGTCTCCCTTTCTCTCTGCCCCTCCCTCGCTTGTTCTCTCTCTCTCTCTCTCTCTCTCTCAAAAATAAACAAACATTAAAAAAAAGAAAGAATGAAAGTGAGCCTTTCTTTTCTCCCTCCTGTCCCTATCTTTGAAAAACAATCTTTCCATCATAAAACAAAATCCAGGATACAGAAAACCATACAAAACAACTGCAGGCTTAAAGAATTATGTAATTGTATTCTTTGATGTTTAAGGCCAAACAGTGAGAAGGGTTTGTGACACACTTTGTAGTCAGATACCGGGTTCACATATTTGTCTTCAAACACTGTCACGCTGTTTGGACGGGACGGCTTGATTCCTCCTTGTTTCATAGTTGACCACAAGTGATTCTGATGTCAGCATTTCTGCATGGGCATCAGCAGCCGTCTCCTGAACCCAGATGCTCCCATCTTCCCCGGTCACCTTATCTGTGCCCTGGCGAAGGAAAGAAAGAACGCTGTTTGACTGGGCAGTGCTTCCTTCACGGTGTCATGAACTATCTCTTGGGTTTTTCTACCAACGTTGTGAAGTTATCACTCCCATTTTAGACATGTGGAAATGGAACTCAGAGAGGGTTAGCAGTTGCCCAGGGCTGTTTATCTGGTCAATTACAGAGTACATTTTGAATCTCATTTGCTGAACTTCAGAACCAATATCTTTTGACTTCTTTACGCATTCTTGCCCTTATGACTATATGTTTATCTGAGTAGAATTGTCTGACCCTGGATTTTGGAGGTTAGAAAGCCCCACTTCATCTTAGGCTTCCTAATATTCCCTATTTTTTTAAAAAAAAGATGTTTGTATTAGGACTTTTTCAGTCACAAGTGACAGAAACTCATCTCACACAGGCTTAAGCAAAAAAGGGACTTAACTGGAGTATGTAAGTAGAAGGATGGGGAAAGTACTGCCTTCAGGCATGGCTGGCTCCTGGGGCTGAGAAGCCTTCAGTAATCTCTGCTTGGGACTGGTTGCTTCTCCTCGGGCTGGCTCTCCCCCTCGTGGTGGCGAGAGGCCGCCAGCATCTCTAGGCTTCCTTCCTCCAGCTTGGCAGCTCCAGCAGAGAGAGAAAGGCTCTTTTCTGATCTTTGTAATCAAAGTCACTGAGCCGATCTCTGTGTCCACTCTGGGCCATGCCCTTGTCTGTAAGCCTTTTACAGAGATCAGGAAGGTACCATACTCTTTGTATAGGTCAGGTCTCTACTTGTGGAACTGAGAGAGAAGCCAGCCCCACCCCCAGACCTCATGAACTGATGCTGGAAGAAGGCAGGTTCCCCAAGATCTAGGTGTAGGTTCTAGAAAAACAAAGGAACGAAGACTGGGAAGGCAATTGCCTGCTTTTATATTTAAGACAAGAGATATTTCAGTGTTAAGTGTCGTAGGGACTGAAAAACACCCTTAACCAGGATCCTGGCTTTCCAAGAAAGAAGGGCCAAGTGCAGAATTTTAACACCACTTCAAAAACAGGTAATCTGTTATCAGCAGTTCAGATATTCTCTTTAAAAAAAAAATAAAAGAACCGTTGGGACATTTGCCAAACCCACACTTTTCAAAATAGAAAAAGAAAGGGCAGGCTTGATTTTTCCCATGCATAACTAATATATGTACAATGCCAATTTCCTGAGGTCTTAACACAACTTCCTAGTAGAGCAATGCTTCATTTATCTGACATCATTAGGGAGTGAGGTTTTCTGGATGAGTGGGATTCTGCATTTGTGTTTTTAAGATATAAATCTGTAAAAAAAAAAAAAAAAAAGCAAAAAAAACCTTCTTGAAGCACTTCTTTGTACTAACAGAATGCGCTGATATGAGGAATATAAATAAATATTTCCTAAGCCATTTAAACATCATGCTTCTCTGAAGTTAGGATATATACCAGTAGGTAAGAGAATCCACAGCATAAACATGGCTCTTCTTTTCTGGACATCATTCAGGGGTGGGCCAATAACTGTAATGTTTATATGAAAATAACCATAAGTACATTATGGAGTAGAATGCAAAATTCTTATGAATTTTATAGATGAAACCTGAGTCGATTCGGTTACTAGGCAGATTCTGCCTTTCGCTCCCCTCCCATCCCTGTTTCCTTTCACCAACGTGTCCAAGCTGCAATGTTTTTTTGTTTTTTTTTTTTTCCTTCCTAAGTGTATATTGTCTTGAGCTATTCTCCATCACTACTTGGTCTTTACTTTATTCTAGGGAATAACTGAGCATTGCCAGGAAAAGCTAGATAGTCAAGCTTTTTAAAACGAATAGCATTAAAATTCACACATATACCTAAATCAGACTTGGCACGACAGGGGTTCTGTTATTTCTCTATATACTTTTTTTCATATTTGAAGATCAATCCAAAATTCCAATTATATTTCTCTCAGATGGTGATTTTTTAAAACTTCATTTAGTTCAGAAACTTTTTTTTTTACTTTTTATTTTGAAATCATTTTAGATTTACAAAAAATCGTGCAAAAATATTCCTTTGTACCCTTCACCCAGATTCCCCTAATGTTAACATCTAATACAGCCATAATACAATTATCTAGACCATGAAACGACATTATTAATTGATCCACAGACCTTGTTTGAACCTTGCCATTTTTTTCCCCACTAGTCTTTGTTTTTTCTGTTCCAGGATCCCACATTACATTTAGTTGTCATGTCTCCTCAGTGTCCTCCAATTTGCGACGTTTCTTCAGTCTTGTGTGTTTCATGACCTTGACGCTTTGAAAAGAATGACCCGTTATTTTGTAGAATGTCCCCCAATTTGGGTTTGTGTGATGTTTCTCATAATTCGTTTGATGCATTTGGGCAAGAACACCACAGAGGTGATGTGCCCTTCTCAGCTCATCACATCAGAGATACATGGCGAGTTACTACCAGCAGTGTTCGGATGATGTATGCCATGGTTCTCCAGCATACAGTTACTATTTTCCCCTCTGCAATTAGTAAGTATCTTGTAGGGAGATAACTTTGAGACCATGTGAAAGTCCAGTTGTAGGACATTTTTCTTCAAAGGATGTTTTATGGGAAAGCCTAGCACAGAAAACAGGTAGAAATGAGGGGTTTTTATTGAAATAGACACGGGATGGGGTTGGCAGCCCAGTAGCCTCCACCCGCTTCCCTCCCCAACACAACCCCTGAGTCACCTCTGTTGAACCCATAAGCCTCTGTGGAATGCCGTGTGAAAATCACGGCTCTGGACTGTGGCGTTTGGCTTTTGGCTTTTACGACACCTACACGTACACCGTGAGCCCCTGGACTCAGAATATTCTACAGGATGCTATTCTTCCGAACTGAAAAGAACACAGTTAGATTTAACTTAAACGACATGAGGTACACCTGATGCCAATGAGCAAACATTTATTTAGCATCTTCTGTATAGCAATCCCTGTGCTAAATCCAGAGAATATAAAATCCACAAAATGCAATCCCTTCCCATGGATCCTGCATCTTTTCTTTCCAAACAGTGAGAACTTCATAATCTAGACTGAAGAAAGAAACGTGATGGGAGAAAAGAAACAAACCAACAAACAAAATTTGGCTTTTTTTTTTCTTTTTTTTTTTTTTTTAGGAAAGAAGGATACTTGAGGTTTTGAGGGTTGTGTTTTGAGTGAGTGCAGAGACCATTTTGACCTGAGTAGCCATCATATCTTGGTCAAAAGCAATTACTTTTCCTTCTGAGCAGCATGTGTACTTTAATGGGGTGGGGGGGGAAGAGTTGAGAGAGACCGTTCTAATGCCCTCGGTCCCCCCAGAAAGAGCCACCCTTTGGTGCCTTTGATTTTCCTTCCCATATTTGAAAGACTCTAAATTCTTGTCCTTCATGGATGAGGTGTTTGAGCTGTCCGTAATTACATTATTATTCCAGACACTGTGTGATGCTTCTTGCTGAGGAGGGAGGATTAGGCCGAGGAGGGAGCGTGCACCCAGTCATCTGCCCTGTGCCTGGCAAAGGAGATTATGCCTCTAGAAAGGTTTCTGGCTGAGGCTTTGTTACTTAATTAGTCTCCTGTCTCTTTTCCCTTTATGACAGCGGCAGGATCCAGGATGCACCCCCTTTTTAGATGAATGCAGTGCCTCTAACGAAGTTTTATAATCGCTCGTTTTAAACAAATCAGAAAATTGTCAAAACCCCTGTAGTCACGGGGAATTCAGGGGGTAGGAAATAACTTTTAAAGGCATATGTTTCTCGAGGGAGTAAAGTAGCAAATACCATCTCTTTAAATTCTGTTTAACATGAAGCATTTATTGACTGTTCATGATGGTTCTGCACAATTTAATGCTCTTTTAAGTGAATATTATTTAGCTTCTTCACGCAAGTCGATGCAGACTTGTGGATCTGTAAATTTAGATGCTGATCACAACCAGAAGTCAATGTATAAAACAGTTACAATTTAATTAACTGGTAATAGATCTTATGCAATGTCAGGTTAAAGGGAATGTATAAATATTGCTTTATGAACCAGCCTTTGCAGAAAGTGTCGACACCGGCCATTCTCTCTCTTCTCCTTCTCATGGGAAGAGTTATGGGATGGCCCGATTACTGCAAAGAGTGTGAGGTGGTGTGGAAGCGGGGGGGGGGGGGGGGTGGTACTGGTTATTAAACAGCTGTGTCCAGCCAATCAGCCTGCAAGAATTTGACTTCAGAGGTCAATAAAGATTCCTGACACCATTAATTTCATTTTATTAGATGCCATTGAAATGCATCAATTCATGCTTTGTCTTTGTCTTTTGATGGAGAAAGGAAGAGAGACAGTTTTGAAGGCTCGTAAGTAGATTTGAACAAAAGAGCAAGCATTAGTTCAGCCTTGCAGGTGGGGAGACTGGGAAACTGAGGCCCAGAAAGAGGGGGACCTGGCCCTTGGCCTTGTCTGACAGCACTGCATGCAGTTGGTGAAGCCAAGGACCTCAGAGAGTTTACCCCAAACCCAGTATCCCTTAGCAGCTTTGCCCTGATTTCTTGTCCCTTTAGGAGATAAGGCCCTTGGGCACTGGAGCTCATTTGTTCGGCAGCTCTGTGTTAAGCACCAAGGGAAAAAGTGTCCTGCTGCCTTTCTTCCACCAGCCAAGTTGGCCCCTGCTGAGAGTTTTATTCCCACTACCTGAAGCATATCTGCTCCACCTTAAAAGACCGGGAAGTGGGGCGCCTGGGTGGCTCAGTCTGTGGAGCATCCGACTTCAGCTCAGGTCATGATCTCACATTTGAGCCTCGTGTCGGGCTCTGTGCTGACAGCTCGGAGCCTGGAGCCTGTTTCGGATTCTGTGGCTCCCCCTCTCTCTGCCCCTCCCCCGCTCATGCTCTGTCTCTCTCTCTCTCTCTCTCTGTCAAAAATAAATAAACATTAAAAAAAATTAAAAAAAAAAAAAAAAAGACTGGGAAGAGCCCTGGACTAGGACTAGGAGTCACATGATCTGTGAACCTGAGACCAACCACTAACCCAGGTTAGACGCCCCTGCGTGGACTTCCTGCAGTTCCCTCAGTTTACCAGCATTCACATTTTGTTGTTGTAGCTCATTTAATTATCCTCCCCACCCAGTCCGACCTATCTAGCTCACCAGCGTGTCCCCGGGCCTGGGACACAGCACCTGACACACAGTGGATGCTTCGTGACGATTCAAGAATGAGTGGATTCACCTCAGATCTGCAAACCTTCTTCTGCAAGATGGGCGTGATCACTTGTTCGCTTTCTACCCCATGTGGGGACAAGCGAGCTGACATTTGTGGAAGAGCCGTAGGTGCTACATGAACGTGGAGAGAGAGTTCCCGTGAGTCACTGGCACTATTGTAATGTCCTAGGCTGTAGCTATATCGCATTAGCTCCTCTCGCTATGATTACCTTTTGGTGAGAATACATCTGAGTGACTGTCAGTATCGTGCCTAGAATGAGAGACTCCCAGCGTTTAAAGACACCTCCCATGTGTTCCTCTCCCCCCATGTTATGGATTAGGGAGGGGCCCAGAGAGGTTGATTTACCTGCCTGGTATCACGCAGGCAATCTGTGGCTAAGCCAGGAGTAAGTCCCAGGATCCCTGATCCTGCCACCCGCCACTCAGTGCTTCAAGGCTTCATTGCTCTTGGAGAAGCTGTGGAGAATTTAATTAGCTCCGGTCTGAGATGTGATACATGGCAGAGCTCATTACTGTAGGGAAGCTGGTGGGTATCACTCTGCAATGCTGTCCCCTGTTACAGTTCAGTGCCCCCAGTTAACTCTGGCAGTCAAGACAGCCCGCCGGCCAAGTATCCTGGAGGGCCACTTTCAACACAGAAACCCAGATTCTGCAGTGCCCCTCAGATGCACTCCCTTCCACCTCAGCCTCACCTGCTGCCCTCCCCTGAAATGGCTGCTGATGCCAAATGGAGGCCTTAAGTTGTTGAGAAGCATTTCCTAGTTAAGAGGCACGAGATCATTTTGCTTGGCACTAAGCTGGGCTCTGACCAAGAACTCTTAGAAGTCATCAACCAGAGGGGCGCCTGGGTGGCTCAGTCGGTTGAGTGTCCGACTTCGGCTCAGGTCATGATCTCACAGTCTGTGAGTTCAAGCCCCGCATCGGGCTCTGTGCTGACAGCTCAGAGCCTGTAGCTTGTTTCAGATTCTGTGTCTCCCTCTTTCTCTGACCCTCCCCCATTCATGCTCTGTCTCTCTCTGTCTCAAAGATAAATAAACGTTAAAAGAAAAAAGAAGTCATCAACCAGAGACTGCTCCCAAGCTGTTGATGCGGTGAGCAAGAGGAACATGCTTTATGATCCACCAGGATCAGGGAGGAATACCTTCTCTGGACTAGACTTTGTTTTTATTCTTTTATTGCCAACACCAGGAAATGCAAAAGGAGATTGGGGAGCAGGTGCAGATTAAAGGAAAACAGAAGAGACATGACAAGTAAATACAAGGCAGAATCCCTGATTGGATCCTGGTTTGAGGAAAAGATAACTGTAAAAGCACTTTGGAGACAGACAGTCACAAGTGTTGGTGAGGAAGTAGAGGAATTGGAACCCTTATGCATTGGTAGTGAGACTGTGAAATGATGCAGTATATTTGGAAAACAGCGCCCAGGTTCCTCAAAAGGTTGAACACAGTTGCCCTGTGACCCAGCAATTCCAATCCTTGCTGAAACATACATCCACACAAAAACTTGTGCATGGATGTTCATGGCAGCATTATTCGTAGCAGACAAAGGGTGGAGACAACTGAGATGTTTGTCAACTGATGAATGGATGCACAAAATTTGGTTTATCCGTAGTACTGTGGAATATCATTCGGCTGTAGAAAGGAATGAGGGACTGATACCTGCTACAACACAACCTTGGAAACATTATGCTAAGTGAAAGAAACCAGAAACAAAAGGTCACCTATTGCATGATTCCATTTATATGAAATGTCCAGAAGAGGCAAATCCATAGAGAGAGAACATAGACTAGTGGTTCCCAAAGACTGGGGGGAGGAAGAAATGAGGAGTGACTGATATTGGTACAGAGTTTCCTTTTAGGGTGATGAGAATGGTCTAGAATTAGTGGTGAAGATTGCACAATTTTGTGAGACTACTAAAACCCACTACATTGTACAATTTAAGAGGGTGGATTTTATGTTATGTGACTCATGTGCCAATTAAAAAAATTAATAAAAATAATTTGAGAGACAGTGGGAAAATTTGAATACAGAGTGTATATTAGATAATAGTTGATATCAATGTGATAATGGAATTGTGGTTATATAGGAGAATGTTCTTTTGCTTGTGAAATGCATACTGAAGTACTTAGTGGTCAAGCATCATGATGTCTGCAATTTACTTTCACATGATTCAGCAAAAACTGTATAAAGAGGTTGGTGAGCAAATGTGGTAAATACTAATAAGTGGCAAACCTAAGAGAAGGGTATACTGGTGTTCTTTTTATTATTCATACAACTTTTCTGTTGAAATTGTTCAAAATAATAGGTTGGCAAATCTCACTTTTTAAAGTGAGGTGGAAATGTTAGAATACCGAGGGACAGAGACAATTTAAAGGGCTTTTTGGCTTTCTGCCGTGACCCTCTAGTCTCTCTAGCACAAGGCTAAACAAACACTGGTTTCAGCCTTCCCCAGAGGAAATTAATTCCTTGTCTGAGCAGTACAGACCCCCACTCAGCTCTTAGGGAGTGCCTGAAACCACAGCCAAACATTGCAAGCCCACCTGTCAACTTCCTGACCTCCAATGGGCAGAAGTGACAGCCAAGGGGACCTCCTGCCCCCCACAGCTCCCTCTCTGACCTCATTCCAAGGAAGGGGAGGAGCCTTGGTGGGGAGACTTTTTTCTCTCTTCTCTAAGGGAAACACTGAAAGATAGCAAGTATAATTTCTGAAGAGCAAGTATTCTCAGTGAGTTTTCCAAACCTTACGTGTTCTTCCCTTGTTGGCAGTATTTATATTTTGAGAAGGGATGTTTTGGAGCCTTATGGTAACTTGTCCAGTCCCTTATTTCTTTGTCCTGCTCCCCCATATGTGAAAGAACCAGCAGGGTCTCAGGTAGTCTTTAGACTCATGAAGGAGAATTTGACCACATCAGTTCCAGAACAAATGGGAGGAACAATAGTGGAGAACATCAGACCTCAGAAGAAAGGGACACCCCTGTGGAAGGTGCCTCAGAGCTGCCCTGTTTCCTGATGCCAATGAGACCTTCCTTGAGAGAAATCCATTGCCCTCACCCTCGTGCCCACCCACAAAGTGTAGTCAGGAGCATTTGCGAAAGCTTTAAACCAACAATTGCTTTTATAGTCTGCAGACTGATTTTTCAATGTGCAGATTTGCTATAAATTTATAGAGTGTTTTGATTCTAAATTCACAATGTGCATCTTTAATGGCTCCAAGTTTGGATAATTTCATGCTGTTTATATCCTAGCAGCAATGGTTTATGCATATTTCCCAAGCTATTACCCTCCTAGGAGAAGAGTGAACAACCTCCTTTTACAAAAGACAGTCCCATATGTCCTGGTTTCACGTGTCTCTCTCCAAAGATCATTTTGCATTGAGATGCGAGGAGAGCATGACAGCTGGATGAGGCACCCACCCCAGTTTGCAGGCAGGTGGGTTTGTGGGTTTCCTGGACTCTCCTACCCAGCTCCCAGATGGCCCTGCATTTGAAAATCACCAGTTAGGCACTTTGCAGTCACCTGGAGTTTTTCTACTAAGACATTTTTCAGCTTGATTTTTAAAATACGTTGCCCACCTCCCTCCATTCCCATCAGGAGAGAACTTTGTTATTAACATGTGATGAGACTCTTAAAAAAAGAGCCAGGAATTTGCTTTCCGGGAGTCCAACCTGAGGTGGTAATCAGAAACGTGAGATGTGAGGATGTTTACTGAAACTTACAAAAAAATTTTTTATAATAGTAAAATATATATAACATGAAAAAATGTAATAGTGGAAAATTGGAAGCAATTAAATGTCCAGCAGTAGGGGATATGATTCACCCATGTAATAGAATATAATACACTCTTTGAAAATACTACTTTCTAAGAATTTTTAATGATAGGAAATTTCTATTGACACACAATGACAGGTGAAGAAAGATGGTTTCAGACCTCCAATTATGCCTCCAGACTTCAGATTTCAGCCACATGCCTTGAAACAAGGTAGAAAGGGTAACCACAGAATTATCAGCAGTGGTTACTATTGGATGGTGGAATTATGGAGGATTTTTTATTTTCTTATTTTTATTCTTTTAAGTTTATTTATTTATTTTGGTAGAGAGAGAGAGAATCCAAAGCAGGCCGTGCCCTCCACGCTGAGCCCGACATGGGGCTCAGTCTCAAAACTGATCATGACTTCAGCCGAAATCAAGAGTCAGACATTCAATCAACTGAACCACACAGGCACCCTGAGGATTTTTTAAATTACATATATTTTTTTTAATTTTGAGATAATTGTGGATTTTACATGTAGTTATAAAAACATCACAAAGAGGTCCTGTGTACCCTTTTCCCCAGTTTCCTATAGGGTATTTAAATTTTCTTCTCTGTGCTTTTATGGTTTCCAAAAAAATCTACAGTCAGGGAAAACAAAATTAAGGACTGTCATTAAAAACAAATTTATCGATCCTTCCAGAGAACCTTGCTCCAGGTTGTAACTGGTCTATATTACCTTTTCTTGGACCCCAAATCCCATTGCCTGTCCTTTTGGTCCACTGTAGATCTTAGCACCTGCTAATCTTGTAGTTAATTAGATCTTTGCCCATGAATGGACTTTCATATAGTGAGTTCATGCTGGAACAACAGGACATACCTTCCAGAAGCCTCTGGTTTACTCAAACTATTTGGAGAAGAAAAGAAAGAAACAGGGGCACCTGGGTGGCTCAGTCAGTTGAGCGTCTGACTTTGGCTCAGGTCATGATCTCACGGTTCATGAGTTCAAGCCCCACATCAGGCTCTCTGCTGTCAGTGCAGAGCCTTCTTTGGATCCGCTGTCCCCCTCTGTCTCTTTGTACCTTCCCCGCTCATGTTCTCTCTCTCTCAAAAATAAATAAATGTTAAAAAAGGAAGAAACACATTACTTTTATATTAGATTAAGACATCCATTATAGAGTGGAAAGTAAGGATTGAGATGTGATGAATATTTAAGATAAAGCGGAGTCACTGTTTGAGAAACACTGCTAGTGAATGTTGAAGAAATGCTTCCTGAGTTGAACTATGCCGTCTGGTGAATATTGGGAAACACACAGCACTGTTGGACATCATGGGAAAGAGCATGACTGGAGTCATTCTGCTTAACTTTTGAAGACAAGGTTTAGATTTTTGTCTTTGTTTTCATGCCATGTCTTGCAGGAACACCCCGTACCGAGAGGTCAGGGGCCCTGGGTTGGTTTCTTGACGCCAGCATTGACCTCTGTGGGAATCTGGCAGGACGTCTTGTCTCTGGGACCCCTCTTCCTTGCCAGCAGAATGAATTGTTCAGACCAGAGCACCCCAGTGGGCTCTCTAACTCTGAGGTGCTCAGGTCAGTCAGTGTGAAGCGTGTGACTTCCCCAGGTTTCTCAGACTCCTGGGAAGGAGGGAAGGGCACCTAGGGAAGGACAATGCACAGGGAACCTGCAAGGACATTAGCTTCCTTGGAAGCTAGTCTTCATTGATTTGGGTCTCCCTCTGCCTCTTGCTGACCTTTCCTGTCAGCACGTCTCTTTTGTCATTAAAAAAAAAAAAAAAAAGCTCGAGTGAAAGAAGGTTGTAGAAATTGATTAAGTAGACACCCCCATTTTTCCCACTTTTTCTCTCTCCTAAAGATTATCTTAGAGATGCCAAAAGCAATTTTTATAGGCAAGTTGGTCTTTTACAAAAGATGTGTTTACAAAGCATGAAATTAACATTTTTGCACAGAGCCAAATAATTGCTTAAAACATGGTGACTTTCAGCAAGTTTGTAGCTTGAACAGTTATTAGTAAGGTCAGATGCTACGTGCACTAATGCAATTATCGGACTCCACCACCAAAGCAAACTTGGCCAAGCATCTTGTGAGGGAACAGGTGTTCCTAAGCCATTCACCCATGAGGTCATTTCAGATTTGGGAGCAGCACCATCCATTGACATTGCAGTCCACCGAATGCTTCAGTGTCACAGGGCCACCCCACTCCTGGAGCTTCAGACCCCTACAAGTCCACTTGTAAAGTTACCCCCGAGCCCCCTGGCCAAGAGGAGCTGAAGAGATTAACCAATGTCCAAGCACTTCACTCCTTACGAGTGGGGAGGCTTCCCCTTCAGACTAGACAGCACATTTGGATTAGAGAGAATCAGATGCCAGCATCCAAAGGGAAGGGACAATAGAGCAGACACATTTGGGCAAACAGCTTGTATATTTCAGTAGCAACTTAGGACATCCTTAAGTTCATAAAGGTGACCAAAGAACATTAAGTTCCCTCCAGGAAAATCTATTCAAGGAGTCATGTTGGTGCGTGATTTTGGATTTGCATTCTTATTGGTAATGTTAGGCGGTATAACAGATCAACCCTGAAATGTCAGTGTTGTAACTCACAGAGATTTATTTCTCATTTACAAATTACACTCTGGCGTAGGTCTCCAGAGCACTCCAGAAAGGAGAGGGGGAAGATGGAATTATTGAGAGATTCCCAGGGAACTTACCTAAAATTCATTTGGGGAAACATGAAGAATCTGAGATGTCTCATCTTTTTGTGGCTCAGAGTCATGCGGTGGAAAAAAGAAAATTCTCCCTTTCCTGTGCTTACCCACTGGTGGAGTGTATACTCTAAAAACAAAGGGAACGTGTTTGAGATGACCTCCACTGCCTGGCTGGGATCAAGTTTTGCAGAGTACAGAGTACAAGTATTGGAGCCATACAGACCCGGGTTCAAGTCCTGGCTTTACCACTTGCTATATCCGTGGCCCTGGGCAAGTTACCAACACCTTGTGCAATTTTAGCTACTGTCTGCAACTTGGGGAAAATAATTGTACCCACCTCAGAGGGTTATTTTGAGGGTAAATGAGATGATGCACTGAGAGGGAATTATTCCAGGGACTAGCACACAGTACGCACCCATTCATCCGTTCGGTTCATTCAGCTAACGGTTTTTGAGCACCTCTGTGATGCTACAGCTAGCTGCCCTAGAACCAGTGCTTCCCCTGCCCTTCTCTTCTGACACTTCTAGTGCAGGCACAGATAGGTATTAATTAAATAATCACTCTAAATAAAGGTCTACTTGCTAACCTTTTTAAAAAATGTTTATTCATTTTTGAGAGAGAGACAGAGTGTGAGTGGGGGAGGGGCAGACAGCGAGGGGGACCCGGAATCCGAAGCAAGCATGCTCCGGGCTCTGAGCTCTCAGCCCAGAGCCTGATGTGGGGCTCGAACTCATGAACCATTAGATCATGACCTGAGCCAAAGTCAGACACTTAACCCACTGAGCCACCCAGTCGCCTGCCCCCCCCCCCCCCCCCCCCCCCCCCCCCCCCCGCCCAAGGTCTATTTATTAACTTGATGCTCTGAAGAATAGGATTGCTGTGTTTGCCAGAAGCCTTGACTGAGAAGTCAGGGAGGGCTTCTCAGAGGAAGTGGCATCTGAGCTGAGATGTGAAATGAACTTGGTGGAGTGGGAACAGTGTGACCATTGTTTTTGAGGAAATAGCATGTGCAGAGACCCTATGGCAGGAAAAAGTGGGGTGCCTTCGAAGAACTCAGGAAAGTGTCCGGAGCTCTGAGACCAAGGGGAGCATGGTACAGGATGGGCTGGCGTGGTGGGCAGAGGCTAGGCCATGTAGGACCTCGTGAGAATGTTAAGGAGTTGGGTTTCATCTTAAGAGCCATGGGAAGTCATTGAAGGTTTTTAAGCAGGGGCTTAAAAATTACTAAGCTCAATAAATGTTAGCTGTTATTGTTCCTTTCCGGAAACTTTTATATCACATCCAACAGTATTGGCTCTCTTATTGGATTCCATGAATATATAATTTAAACACACACACACACACAACAGCCCTATTGATTTATTTGGTGGTCTGAAAGCAGGATCTGTAATGTGCCGGAGCCACTCAGTTCATTATGATGTGCTTCCTCCTCTGTGTGGAATCGGAAGGACACAAAAAGCAACCTGGACCCAGGACAGAAAGGTGAGACCACGGGAGGTGGAGCAGGGCCCAGCTGGATGCGGCAGGGACTCGAGCGGCCTGCTGAGCCGGGTAGGCTTCCACAGCCCAAGCCAGGCCACCTGCAGGCCTCTGACGGTGCATGGATGCAGGATGGCAGGAGAAGAAGAGGAAGCTGGAACGGGGGAGGCAGACAGGATGTTGGTGTACCTGTGGGGAGGGAATTTAGGGCCAGACTGGCAGAGGGCAGGAGTGGGGCTGTGGGCCAGACGACTAAAGGAGACAGCCAGGTGAGGGAGTTTGGGCACCGAAGCTCACTGACCCACGTGAGAATGCTCACTCCCCAAATCTGGGGTCCGGTGACCCTACTCATTCTCCTGTCAGAGGCCTCAGTGGTCCCCAAAGCAGGTGACTTGGCTAAGGTCTCTAGTGTGGGTCAAGTGATCCCAACTGTCAGAACATATTTGCTGCCTCCATATGTGACTGTGCGTGACCTGGGCTGTTGTTGTCAGCTCTGTGGCTCAACACCGGAGCTCTCCTGCCTGACGAAAGTTGTGTTTCCCATCTTTCAGCCTTCACCCACTCATCCGTCAGTGGTGAATCCTGAAGTTGGAACAGGATAGAGTGTCTCCCTCGTGCCAGGCTTTGATCTGGCTCCAGTCTAGTTGTGTGACTGGAAAACCAGTTATCCAAACCTAGCACCATTTTGCCTGAGAACAAGGGCAGGGCCAGACTGAAAATGGCCCCGGGCCCACAGACTCAGCAGACTTTTTATAGACAGGAAGCAGATGGGCAGAGTGATTTCCACACCCTCAGCTAAACAACAACCAACAGCCTCTGGTTTCATGGCTTCAGAAGGTATGATGGCCACTCCCACACGTCTGTCCTTTCATAGCCACAGAATGCTTTCATATATATACATGGTCTCCTTTGAGCCTCCTTACAGCGGATACAGTCGCCTGGGCAGGTGTTATCCTGCCCCTTCTTCAGATGAAGAAACTGAGGCCTGGTCATTAGGCACCATGCTCAGGGTCACATGTGAAGTCAGAGCTTCTGGGTCATCACGTAGCCAGTGAGGATTCACCTACTGGGAGTGGCTTGTGTTGCTTACTTCTGTGCCTTAGAGAGACAGAGACAGAGAGAACTTGAACTGGAGACATGATTGGGGAAATACTAGCCTGGACAGATATTTAAATCCTGTATATGAGGGTGTGGCTACATGTAGAGCAAATAGGGATCAGTGTGGGGCTTAACATCCTGTAGATGATTTTGCTGCATTTAAGCTTTCCGAGTCGCAGGCTTTTGTGGGTGTGTCTGTCTTATGTGTCCATTTCTATCTGGCAAGGAGGCCGAAGTTAATATATCTGTAAATTTTGTGTTCTTTGAGCCCTGACCTCTTTCAGACCCAGTAAGTGCCACATGTCCAGCCACCCGTGACTCCTTTAGGAAACTAAAACACACACCAAGAGAGGAGAGGGTTGAAAGCCAGAAATGCAGGTGGGGTCCACATTCAGATTCAGGTCAGCCGACGTAGTGTGTTTCTTAGGGAATAAGTCCTCTGCAGTATGAAGTCTGAGCGGCTTACTCCCTCCTCTGCTTCCTTCTTGTGTAATTTTTAAAAGCATAAAAAAATGAAATGGGGCCCTTTCACATATGAGACAGCTATTTTCTCAGGTCTCACGCCTTCCTTTTGATTAGCCTGAATAATACAACTTATAATTATGCCCTGCCTGGCAGCGTATTTTTGCCTTGTGAGTGCCAGTCACAATTTCTGGGCAAGTGAATACCATTGACAAGGAACCTCTCTTTTTCCACCTTTGGTTCCAGGTGGCCCCTCTGTGGTGCTCTTTCCACCCACGCTGGCCTCCAGGGCTGCGTCTCCGTGGTACTTAAGTCATTTCACCAAGAAGTTCTCCCCAAATCCCTTGTTTATCTGGGGGTGGTGGGGAGGGCCGAGCCCCTCTCCAGAGGGAGCCACGCCAGTGTGATTAATTAAGGTAAATAGGGGAGTGATCGGCAGTGGCTTAAGCTCCAGGCACGTAACCTAGGCAACGGCAGGGAGTCTGCACCTCTGCTGACAAGTAACATGGGATTAATTTTTTCTCAGGTCGACGGCCATCTCTTATGCTCAGAGTCCACTTCAAGAGCCGTGAGAAAGGGCTGGGCTTTTGGACAACAGGGTGTAGGAGGAGTAACTAAGAGTCTGCCAGGGGGTATCGTGTGTGTATTTTCCCCTTCCGAAACATGATGTGGGCAGGGTAATGGGCAGACGTGACATCGAAGGCGTCAGGGCCAAAAGCAACTCTCTCACTTTAGGAACTCGAACAAGTCCCTCCTGAGCCTGGGATCAGCAGTTCTGCTTTCCTATGCCAGCTTCCTAGTCAGTTTCCTCATCTGGAAAATGGGACAATAATCATAGTGCCGTCTTCCAGGCTTGTTGTGAGGATAATGCCTGTAAATTGCCTAGCAAAGCCTGGCAAATGGGAAGCCCAGTAAATATCGGCCCTCTGGGGTCTTCTCTAGGAGAGAAAGAGGCTCTGAGTGCACTTCCATACTCTTTCCTACCAGGAAGAAAACGGGTTCAGTCTGCAGATGGGTCCAATAGAGGCAGGTAGGAAAAGGGGCTGCAGACAGATGTAGGAGAACGAGGCGTAGGAAGCAGGCAGGAAGGTGGGGAATTGGGGGCTGTAGCCTGAGGGCCAGGAGACCAGTGGGGAGGTTGACAGTACACCCCCAGAGGAGCTCAGGGAGATGTTGCCCCTCCTACAACTTCAAGAATTTTGGTTCGAGCCTGAGTTCCTGTCCGTTGGCTCAGACTTCTTGCTGAGCATGTGCTTTCAGCTGCTAGCAACTGCTGGCTTGAACACTGGCCAGTTGAGAATGGGATTCTGGTTGTTTTTCTACCATGTGAAACAAAGACCAGGGAGAAACATGGTCACATGAAAAAGACATGAAATTTTCCTGCTCAGTGAGTGAGGCCAGAAGATGCATAATATATGGTTTCTGAAGCTACAGGTGGATTGGAGAGAGTTTGCAATCTCTGGGAACATTTGAGACTTTTGCAAGTTAGGAAGGGAGAGAGAAATGCCAGGAGCCTAATGTCTTGTACGTAGCCTTGGCTGAATAATCTCCGATAAACCAACCTCAGGAGCTCAATTTCCTTATTAAAAATTCTGGAAGGAGTACTCAAAAACCTGTTAACAGTGGTTATCTCTAAGGGGTAGGACTAGAGGTTGGGAGAAGAGAGAGATTTATATTTTCCATTGTATACTGTTTTGGCTTTTAAAATCTTTCACTATGTGCCTTTATTATTGTTATAATTGCAAATCAAATTATAGGGTCTGTCTTTAGAAAATGAAGTGAAGGGGTTGGCTTAGATCATTGGTTCTCAAAAAAAAAAATTTTTTTTTTTTTAAGCAGCGGAAGGAACACTTGTCACATCATCTTGCTTAAAAGCCTGATGAACGTATGACCAAGAAGAAATCGGAGCCCCTCTTGCCAGGACGTCCCTACCCCCCAGCTCCCAGCTGCAGCATCTCCAAGGGACCCATTGAACATAGTTTTTGAAACAGCCTGCCCCTCTGGGGAGTCAGCAGTTGGGAAAGAAGAATAGCACGTGGGCTCAGCATCACTCAGACTCTGGGGGACAGGAAACAGGTCGCCTTTGGGTGGTTTCTGCTGGCTTAAAATGATAGATGTTAAAGGGTAGATTTTGTAGCCATTCCAGGTAAAACTGTACCTGGGAACTTCCATAGGCAGGATGCCGAAGGGACAGTAAGGAGACCTGTTCACCTTGTAAAAATTTGCTTTGAGCACAGACACCCGGCCTACTTACACTATGCTTTTGGCAAGTTACTTAGCTTGTCTGAATCTCTTGCTGAATCTGTAAAAAAAGAAGAAACACTGGTGCCTACTTTCTAGGACTGTTGAAAGGATTAAATGAGAGTACAGTCTCATTCGAGCCGAGGGCTTGGCATAGTGCCTTGCCCATAGTAGGTGTTCAGTGAAGGTGTTCGGTGACTAGTGGTAGTACCAGTCAGTCATCATCATCACCGAATTCCTGGGCAAGTCAGAAATGACCTTGCCACCTCTTCTTGTAGGTTCTCAGTTAAATCTGTAACCTCTCAGGACCGTAGTTTTCTTACGTTTAAATTAGAGGTGCTCAGAAATTGCAAATTGGTGGTCTCCTGGACAAAATCAAGCATGTAAACATATTTGTTTATTGAGGTATCATATTAAAAATTAAGAGGTAGTGTCTAGAAACTTGAATTCTCCAGTTTCTTTTTAGAAACTGAACATCTGTCTTTACTTGCCCTCCCTCGCTTGGTGACAGTCAGCTGGCGGCTGCCCCCACCCCTGCCTTACATGGGCGTGCATACACCTGCCTTTTCACCAGCCCCCTTCCTTCTATATTATCTGACACCTGGCCAACCCCTCTTTACACGTAGGCAGTTGGGTTGGCAAAGCCTAGGTTAAAATCACTAGCTCATCCCATGACCCTGAATGTATCCCATTATTTCTCTGGACTGTCACGTTGCCACCTATAAAATGAGAGAGTTGAGCTTTCAACCTTGACTTTCTTTGGGTGTTCTGTTCAGTCCATAAACATTTACTGAATTCCTCCTGTTTCCGGGAATTCTAACACGCATTTGGGAGGATGCAGAGGTGAGTAAGCATGGGCTTGGCCGGGAGATATCTGGCGGCCATGCCTCTCAAAGTGTAGTATGCAGAATGGCACCAGTTCACCATGAGATAAAATACAAAAGACAAGCATTTAGAAACTTTTATGGCAGTTTGACGTTGCTGTTACAGCCAAGCACATGCTCAGTGGATGTATCTTGTTGAGTAGATATAGATCTGTTCACGTGCTGTTGAACTTATATGGTGAATTTCATGCGGTGCAAGCTGCATACTAGTTCCAATTACCATTGCTGTTTAACAAACTGTCCCAACTACAGTGGCTTACACCAACAACAGTGATTTATTTGCTCACAAATCTACAGTTTGAGCCCGGCACAGCTCCTTCCTGATCCACACGGTGCCTGCTGGGGTGCCTTCACTGAGGCCGGAGGGTCTGCCTCCAGGCTGGCTCACTCACGTGGCTGACCAGGTGGTGCTGGATGTCTGCTCCTTTGCATGTCGATCTCTTTACAGGAAGAGGAAGATAACTTCTTCATAGCATAGTGGCTCGGCTCCTCGAGAGCAAGACAGAAGTTCATAGAACTTTCATGGTCTAGTCTCAGAAGTCACGTTGTGTCTTTTCTGCCAGTCTCTGTTGGTTGAGATATTCACAAAGGTCTGTACATCTTCAACGGGAGGACACCTAGATTCTACTTCTTCTTAATGGGCTTGTAGAATGGTTTTAGAAGAATACGTGGGACCTAATGTTACAAACGCCTTTGGAATGTATCATCTGCCATACTATACGGGTTCGCATTAACCTTGTTTTGCAACAATTACCACACCCTTTGTGGCTGAAAACAATACGCATGTATTAGCTTATAGTTTTTTATAGGTCGTGAGTCCAAGCAGACTTAGCTGGGTTCTCTGCTCAGGGTCTCACAAGGTCACAATCAAGGCGTTCACCAGTCCAGGCTCTTTTCTGGAGGCTGTGAGAAAGAATCCGCTTCCAGGCTCATTCAGGTTGTTGGCAGGTGGTTGTAGGATCGGGGTCCCCATTTCCTCGCTGGCTGTCAGCTTGGGGTTGCTGTCTCCTCCTGGAGGCTGCCCACACATGGTCCCTCGATCTTCAAAGCCACATCGAATCCTCCTCACTCTTTGAATCATTTTGACTTCTTAGGCTGCCAGATGGAAGAGACTCTGCTTTTTTTGTGTGTGGTTAGATTGTGTCAACCTGGATAATGTCCTTTGTTCTGTAACACAGTGTA
Organism: Panthera uncia; assembly: GCF_023721935.1. Classification (NCBI taxonomy): domain Eukaryota; kingdom Metazoa; phylum Chordata; class Mammalia; order Carnivora; family Felidae; genus Panthera; species Panthera uncia. Next base: position 107,230,253 of record NW_026057577.1, on the reverse strand, counting down.
ATCAGAGCAGTAACATCTCATGTATCCACAGGCCCCACCTACACTCAATGGGAGAGGAGAATAACAGAATGAGGGTCATTGGGAGTCATTCTTAGAATTCTGTCTACCACAGATGGTTTGGTTCACAATGAATTGGAAATTAAAACAAAGTGGTTCTTCATGTAGATAGTTTGAAAGCACTGGTTTAGAGTCCACTAGAAAGGAATGACATGTATACAAATGGCTACAATTGGAAACCTTCAGGGCAAACTTCCAAAAAGAGAGGGGTAGAGAGCACAGGGAGAAGTTAGTGGGAGGAAGATTATTATTTAAGTGAAAGGGGATAGAATTAGAATATGGTATTTGAGGATCTGGTATTTGAATTGAGCGTTAGAAGACAGGTGTGATTTGGATCTTTATTTGTTTTTAATTTTTTTTTTTTTTTTGAGAGAGAGAGGGGGGGGGGGGGGGAGAGAGAGAGAGAGAGAGAGAGAGAGAGAGAGAGAGAGAGAGAGAGTGAGTGTCAGTCTCAATCAGGCTCTATGCTCAACACAGAGCCTGACACGGGGCCGATCTCGGGACCCTGGGATCATGACCTGAGATAAAGTCAAGAGTTGGACACTTAACTGACTGAGCCACCCAGCTGCTCCTGATTTGGATCTTTAAGAAAAAAAAAAAAAAAAGAGGCAGGAGGAAAGGATTCCAGCAGTTTTGTTTCTATGTTGGCACCTTTGGATGTAAACACAGAACTGAACTGAATCAGAGGACATTTTATCACTTCTCTGGGACCACAAACAGTGCTGCCTTAAAAACTCAACCCCAGAGCTCAGTGAGTGACTTCAAACAGTAACCATGTATTATCCCTTACAGGTCTTCAGATCATTTGGGTCACTTCCCTGGTCTTGGCTGCGCTGTGCCATGTGTCTCTGGCTAGCCATGGGCAGGCTGGGTGGGCACATCTTTGGGGTTTGGCTCTCTGTCTAGGATGACCTCGGTTCTTCTCCCCATGTCTCCTCCTCCACTTGCCCCTCAACACCCCTCTAGCTTACTAGCCTTGGCTTGTTCCCTAGGGGTGTGGGGGACAGAAGAACAAAAACCAGGGGTGGGAAGAGTGCAAGTCTCTTGAGGCTTAGGTTCACGCTTGACACACTGTCACTTCTGCCTCCTTCTGTTGGCCAAAGCGGGTCATGAAGCCGGCCCTGATTCAGGAGGTGGGGCAAAAGACTTCATCTCTTGATGAGAGGAGCTTTGGGGTCCCATCGCAGAGGACATGGATACAGGGAGGGGTGGAAGATTGGGGCCACTTCTGCAATCTGTCTACCACAGTCACCCTGAGAAATCTGCCCGAATTCTCTTGAGGAGAAACAAGAGCCTCTTTTCCAGCCTCAAATGCCTTGTTTCTCCAGCTAACCAGAGAAAGTTAAATATGAGAAACCACTGTGAAAAGGTAAAGTGATCCATTAACCAGAGTTATAAGAAGCCAGGCTTTTAAAATAGTCCGTACTCTTCTGTGTGGACATTCCTGGACAACCTTACCACCTCTGCTTTTGCAGTGCCTTCACCAGCCCACGTTATGTTCATCCTTCAGTGCCCTCTGCAGAGCTGTTTCCAGAACAGTTATTCTAGAATAATTCATGGCTGTTCTTTTAGATCTCAGTAGCAGGTTTTTTTAGAAGGAAATGATCTCAAATCTGGCTCTACCATAGACATAAACTGTGTCTTTTATGTATCATAGTCTCTGGAGCATGTAACCCAGAGCCAACAAATAGTAGTTGCACGATTAATGTTCATCAGATGGATGAATAGATGGATGAATGGATGTGTTAGTAGACACAGATGACAGATGCCTCAGTAGGTGACTGAAGCTTTATTTTAGAGAATCTTATATTATCATAAACTTTATTTCCCTCCTTCCATGTCAGTATGTCAGCTTGAAATCTTCACGTCATTGTTCCACGTCTACGTGCTTCAAAGCAAAAACCAAAAAACTGACTGTACATTGCAGAGGGGAGGAATCGTGTTGTGTTCTTCCTCATAAACCCTGTCATTAGCATCGCGTTTCAAAACAAGGTCCCTGAGTTCCCCAGGATGTTAATCATTTGTGAGCAGGAAGGGGTGAGTGGGTGGGGGAACTTCTTATCAAATAAATTTGTGAAATGTTGGATTACACAAAGCTAGGCAGCTGTCTTTTCTGTGACACTTTACAGAGCCTAAGTATGTTAACATCCATTGTAAATTTCCAGGGGGGCATTAGAATATGTAAGGGTTGAAAACTGGAAGAATTAGCTTTCTATGGGAGATGAGGGAGAAGGAGGGAGGTGTCTCTTTTTAGCGTGGTAAAAGGTACATAACAATATTTATCATTTTAACCATTTGTGGGAGTATATTTCAGTGGCATTAAAGACATCACAATGTTGTGTAACCATTAACACTGTACCCAAAACATTTCTCATCATCCCCAACAATGACTCCCTCTAAGCACTAACTCCCCTCTTCCCCCTGTTAACCTGTATTCTGCTTTCTGTGTGTATGAGTTTCCCTATTCTATATACCTCATGTAAGTGGAATCATATAATATGCATCCGTCTGTATCTACCTTATTTCATTAAACATAATATTTTCAAGATCCATCCACGTTGTAGCATATATCAAATTTTTCATGGCTGAAAAATATTCTGTTGTATGTCTGTGCTGTGTTTTGTTTATCCCTTTGTCTATGAAGGAACAGTCGACTCATTTCCACTTTTTGGGTATGTGAATAATGCTGCAGTGGACGTTGGCATAAAAATACCTATGTGAGGGGTGCCTGGGTAGCTCAGTTGGTTAAGTGTCTGACTTTGGCTCGGGTCATGATTTCACGGGTTAGCGTGTTCGAGCCCCGTGTTGGGCTCTGCACTGACAGTTCAGAGTCTGGAACCTGCTTCGGATTCTGTGTCTCCCTCTCTCTCTGCCCCTCCTCCGCTTATACTCTCTCTGTCTCTCTCTCAAAAATAAATAAACATTAAAAAAAAACAACAACAACAACTGTGTGAGTCTTTGCTTTCAGTGCTTTTGGATACGTACCTAGGAGTGTAATTGCTGGGTCATCTGGATACTTCTATGATTAACCTTTGAGAAACCACCAAACTGCTTTCCATAGTAGCTGTGAGATTTTGTATCCTCTCCATACAATCTCCAATTGTACAGGGGTTCCAGTTTCTCCACATCCTTGCCAACATTTGTTATTTTCCATTTTTAAAAATTATCACTGTCTGGGTAGCTGTAAAATGGTATCTCATGGTAGTTGGGTTTTTGTTTGTTTGTTTGCGTGTTTGTTTGCTTTGTCTTCCTGTTTTGTAATTCTCTAATTAGCTAGCATACAGTGTAGTCTTGGCTTCAGGAGTAGATTCCAGTGATTCATCACTTACATGTAACACCCAGTGCTCAACCCAACAAATGCCCATCATCTGTTTTCTTCACCCCCCCACTGCCCCTCCCTCATCAACCCTCAGTTTGTCCTCTGTATTGAAGAGTCTCTTGTGGTTTGCCTCCCTCTCTGTTTTTATCTTATTTTTCATGCCCTTCCCCTATGATCATCTGTTAACTTTCTCAGACTCCGCATAGGAGGGAAATCAGATATCTGTCTTTGACTGGCTTATTTTGCTTAGTATAATACCCTCCAGTTCCATCCGTGTTGTTGCAAATGGCAAGATTTCATTCTTTTTCATCAGTGAGTAGTCTTCCATTGTGTATGTGTACATTGTATCTTCTTAATCCATTCATCAGTTAATGGACATTTGGGCTCTCTCCGTGATTTGGCTATTCTCATGGTAGTTTTGATTTGCATTTCCCTAATGACTAATGACGTTGAGCTGTAACATATGCTATGTGCATTCTGAATATAAGTCCTTCATCAAATATATTCTTGCAAATATATTCTCTTAGTCCATGGCTTGCCCTTAAAAGAGCAAAGGCTTTTAATTACAATGAATTCCAATTTATGCATATTTTATGCTGTTTGTGTCCTGTTTAAGAGACTGTCCCCTAAACTAAGGTTGCTAAAGTTTGCTCACATCCTTCCTTGTACAAATTATATAGTTTTGGCTCTTAGGTTTAAGTCAATGATCCATCTCAAGTGAATTTGTGTGTATAGTGTGAGGTAAGGATTGAGGTTTATATGTAGACATATGGATATCTAGTTGTTCCAACACCATTTGTGGAAAAGATTATCCTTTTCCATGGAGTTTCCTTAGCACCTCTGTTCAGAATCAACTGATGATACATCTAGACTCTCCATGCAGTTCCCATCGATCACATGTCTTTCCTTACTCAAGTACCACACTCCCTTGGTCACTGTGGCCCCAGAGCAGGCCTTGAAATTAGTGGATATTAAGCATTCCAACTGTCGCTCTTTTTCTATGTCCCTTGCGTATCAATTTCTACAAAGATTGCATTGAGTCCACAGATAGAGAATTGACATCTTAACAACGTCAAGTCTTCTGATTTATAAACATACGATGTATCTCTCCATTTATTTAGAGCTTTGATTTCTTTCGTAGTTTTCGGTATTTAGGTCTTGCATATTTTTGTGAGATTGATCCCTCAAGTGTTTCATATTTTTGATGCCGTTGTAGATGGTATGTTTTATTTGAATTTCCAATGTTTCATTGTTGGTATTTAGCAGTGCAATTTGATTTTCATTTGTTAACCTCGTATCCTGTGACATTGCCGAACTCACTAGTTCTACTGCCTTTTTGTAGATTCCTTAGCATTTTTTACATAATCATGTTGTGAGCAGGTATTTTGACCACCATTCTATATTCAAAGAACGGAGATCTAGAAAGACAACGGACCTGCCTACTGTCCCACTCTTCGTACGTGTAGAGCCAGAAGTCTGAAAACTAGGTCTTTTGGATCCTCCTTCAGGGTTTTCGGTCTCACACCAAGTGATTTCTCAGGTTTTCAAGCCTCAAGAGAAGAAGGCCTGGAGGTTTGCAGTCCAGGGCTGGTGTGACAGCTCCAATCCCTGATGTCTTCAGGAATCTAGGGCTCCTTCCCACCAGTATCCTCACCATCTCTAGGGGGTGGCCCTCCATCTCGTGATCCCGGTGGCACTTGCATTCTAGGCAGCAACACAGAAGGAACGAAGTTTTCTTCAGGTGGGTTCTGGGGAATGCCACACAACACCTGCACTCGCCTCTTGTTGGATAGGACCTAGTCAGGCCACAACTAGCTGCAAGGGTGTCTGGAAAATATCTGCATGCTGAGAAGTCATATTCCCAGCTAAAATTCCGATTATGGTGACAGAAAAAAGAGAACAGCTCCTGGGGAACATAAAGTTTTAGAAATCACTTTAGGATCCAGGCAAAGCAGCTCTCCTTAGTTTTGGAACCCATTAAGTCGACCTGAAACCTTTCAGTCAAGAGGATAAAGTTAATCCTCAGAACCCATTTATGGTATTAATCCCTTGGGACTGTAGTAGACATGTGTGATCATGGATGACTTTCCTTTATCTAGAAAAGAAAACAAAAGATGTGTCTGCTCATTTGTTCATTTAACAAAAATTCCTATCTCCTACCCTCATGGAGTTCACAGTTTGAGGAGAGGCAGACGATAATGAAAGAATCACCCAAATGAATGTGCAAATCACAAAGGACCAATAAGGATGCCATCAGGGCACACTTAGAGATTATGATGTAGTCAAGGAGGTCAGGGAAGGCCTGCCCCCGAGAGTTGGGATTTGTTCCTACAGGGGTGTCTACTTGCATAGCAAAGTGGTGTATTCTCAGAACACCATCCTGTGCGCTGCTGTGTCTACACCTCATGTATCCTGCCTGGGGCACTGTATGTCTTAAGAGATCAGTGTGTAAGAACAAGAATGCCAGAGTGAGAGCAAGGTAGGGGCAGGGGAAGTGGTGGGGATACCACTCAAGGAGGTTCAGAGCCCCTTTTGGTTCCCACCCCGAGAGAAATGAAAAAGAGTTTAGAGGTTCCAAGATGGCAGATGGACGAGGCCAGGATCATAGTCCATCAGAGACTTTCCTTTGGGGCCAAGAAGGAGCCCAAGGAGCTAAGTACCCAAAGGAGTTTTCTAATAACTGTAGCCATCTGTACGGAGACACTCCCCTAAGTGCCCGAGCCAGTCTCAGGGACCATCCATGCGTTACGGCAAAGAGAGGGTTACTGGGTCCAGTGGACAGTAAGAAAACAGAGCAGAAAGAACCTCAGCTCCCATTCAGCACCTAGATTCTGTGACTCTGAGACATGGCACATGGGAAGACCCTGGCAGTTGTGGGTAAGGGGAGGGCAGCACTAGAGGCGGGGATGGCCATCAGTCACCTGCTTTTCCCACTTTCCCCTCCCCACTGCCCTGGGGACCTTTGCAAGCAGTGAACAGTCAGCAGCCTGAAGCTCTAAGACGGCAGAAGTCAGCCAGTGGCCCACACCTTACCAGGAGTTCTTGGGAATTCACTCTTCCAGCTCAAGGCAGGCATGGCGGATACATCCTGTCTTCTGGTCATTGCCGGCTGACTGTTAAGGGCCACTTGGAGCACAATATTGAGAGGATTCTCAGAGTCCGGGATCCACAAGGAAGAACATTATGATAACTTCATGATGCTGCCTTCATCCTGGTGTGATTGTGGTGAAGAAATAGGATGGCGTATGTAAAGATGCTTTGTCGATTGCAGAGTACTATCCAAATAATAACTAATAATGGTGGCTCTGATTTTTAGTGCTTCCTAAATACCAAACTCTGCTAAGACCTTTACTGGCTGTAGCTCATGTATTCCTCACAGGAACCTGTGTGCCAGATACTGTTCATATCCCCCATTTCATGTTTGAGGAACCAAGGCTTGGGGAAAACAATGTAACCTGCCTCAGGTCACACAGCTAGGAAGCAGAACTGTGACACAAGCCTAGGTGTTTCTGACTCCAAAGCAGGTGCTGTTACACAGTTGGTTGTGCTGTCTTCAGAGTATAGGGGATCCTGACTGTAATTAGTGCTATTAATAGAGCAACTACTGAATTGTTTGGTGTCTCAGTTCTCATTCCCCAAGCAGGAGACCAATAAGATGTGTTTTCAGACATTTTTCCACCCCTGAAAGCTAAGAAATTGCCTTGTATGCAGCTCCTCGTTTTGCCCGCCTTCCTCCGTACACATCCACATCTGCTCTGCAGAGCAGGGCAGTGACCCTCTGTTGGGCTCCCTCCGCCGAGCCTCTGAGAACACTCTGGAGGCTTTCCTGTGGTTGATCACTTACTGGCTAGACTGGGATTTGCAAGACCCCTTGTGAACAAGGCACAGAAGTATGATTCACTCCAGCGAGTTTTTCTTTCCCGACAACGGACTGTGTTCTGAGACGTGGGAGGGAGTGGGCAGATGTGTGTGGAAGGAACCATTAGCTGTGATGATTACGCTCATGGGGTGGTTGGCAGTTTGCAAAGCGCTTTCCTATTGATTTTTCTCTCCAGGCCTCAGTTTTGTCATCTTCAAAGTGGCTATAATGACAATAATAATATAGTAAAGTCTCATCTTACAAATGGGTTAGGTTATAATAAACTCACCACTTTAGGGGGAAATAACATAAAATCAGAATGGCCCTTGACAATTGCCCATGGAATATAATGGCAAACCACCTCTCAAAAGTCCAGTTTAGGCAGGACTTTTTTTCCCCTGGCTGTAACACCGATGACGATTTCTTCAGTTGAAGTCATCGCAGTGCCTTCTGAGGTAGTGAAAGTACTTGTCTTCCAAGAGAAGGCTCACTCAGCACTGAAGTGCTCACATGCCAGAGGCTAGAGAGAACTAGGCCTCTAGGGACACCATCCATGGCACTGGCTCACTGAGCTTGGGGACGGGAGGATCGCCAGCCTCCCCGGTTACCATTTGTTTTTCTTTCTCTTTGACCACGTGTCATGCAACTCCTGAAGGTTACTATGCAGATGATACAGTTCTGTTAGGGTCTGATTTTGTGACTGGTTGTCCATGAACAGGACTCAAACTTGAAAGTAACATGTGATGGGGCAAACACCAGGCTAGACCAAGGGAGATCTGGGCTCAGACCCCGGGTCAACCCCACCTGTATCCACAGGACTTTGGGCTTATGGACCTTAAAGACAAACTTATCACCCAAGTGTCAGAGTTCTCAGCCTGCGTTTCTGGACTATAGACCTGCAGACTATAGACCCTTGTGATTCTGTTAAAAAAAAAAAAAAATCTGTCCGTGTGCATCCCTACTTGTGTCTTCCTAGCCCATGCTGGCATCATCTCTGCCTATACGTATATGCTGTGAGAGCCTCCTCCCTTAGTTCTACCCTTCTTGGTCTCCTAATCCCTTCTCCACTGGGCTACAGCACAGCCTGCCAAATGCAACCTGATCTTGCCACCTCCTATTATATAAAATCTCGGGACAGACAAAATCCTTATACCTGCCCACCTCTCATCCCCATCAGCCTTTCCCTCCTCGTCCGTGTGCCACACACACTGCTTTCTTTCAGTCCCACCTGTGTTTCATCTGTGCCTTGCCACAGGGCCTTTGCACAGCCTTGCTTTTCCCTCCGTCAGGAATGCTCTGTTTTCCTCTTTCAGTTGAATTAACTCCTAATCATACTCCCCCGTTTCCTCAGGGAAGCCTCCCTTAACCTTGCTGATGGGATCAAACCCTCCTGATCTGATCTGAAAGAAAGGAACCTTTTTGCACCATGTACTTTTTTTTTTTTTTAATGCACACACCACTGTAGCTGTTCCAGTTTATTTGTGGCTCTGGATTAAAGTGTATAATCCCCCCTGCCACACACCATACCGTAGCTCTATAAGAGCAGGGTCCTTGTCTGTCTTGCTCCCCAATATCCTGGACACATAGCACAGAGTCTAGCATGTGCTTGTACTCATTAAACATTTAAGTGGGTGGATGGGTGGGTGAGAGACTCAAATGAACATTATAAAATTATGGATCAGAGTATTGTGCCTCCCTCCCCACACACACACACACCAGGTGATAAAACATTTGGGAACTTCCTCTGAAGAAAATAGTACAAGTTGATGTCATTCTTTTAGAATGGAAGCAAGAAGTTACTAAAGATTCCATTTGCCCTTTAGATAATAGACATTACAAATATCTTGGCTATATTTCTCTCTGCTGCTTGAAAAAGTCTCTTAATGAGCTTTCACACCTTAAGTAGCAAATGACCTTTTCTAGAGCCATCTATACAAAAGGTGGATTGGACAGGTGGATCTGCCCTTGAAAGTACAGAATCAGCCTTTTTAAACAGTGGTTCCTGTCTGTGAATGACCTTGCCCTCTTAGGAAATGGGGCCCCTTCTAGATTTCAGATTCCAACATCCTGGCATCGAGACTGCGGAGTTATCAGAGCTGGGAAAATAGACAGTTGCTGAATGGAACAGCAGATTTACCTGACCTGCACTCAGCAGACTCAGGCAGTCTCATGGTCACTGGGCTGTAGTGTCTTCATCCCTCATAGACAGTGCCCTTTACATTTCATGGTTGTCTCATACAGCTTGGTACTGGTTATGGTGAAAGGCAGGTTGTCTCTGAACAGCAGCCTACCAGATAGCGGTTGGGGTAAGGTCAGCCCTATAGAAGTCTGACCCAGGGAATGCCGGAAGGAGAGTGGTCCTGGGCCAGAAAGAGGGACCCTTTCCTCTGAATGAAAACAAGATCATCTTCTACCCTCTCTCCCAGGAAGAGGAAGATTCTGAGATGAATTGCAAGTGGATAGGTAGTAACATTTTATTCTTGGAGCTCTACCCCCACCTGTTCCTTGCTCAGAGACCTTCTGTGGCTCCCACCTGCTAAACAGCTCCAGTGTAAGGTGCTCAGAGTCCGGTTCAGACTTCCTGGCCTCATGGCCCATGACTCTCTTTTGTACTCTATTCACTCCAGCCAAGTCAGGCTCTTTGCCGTTAAGTAAACATGTCCCTTACTTCATGAAGTCCCTTTCTTTGTACATGCTTTCCCTCCAACTAGATTCTGACAGCCGCCCCCCCCCCCATCCCCCCATTGCTGCCTGTCAAAATCCTACCCATCCTTTTAGGCAACTCTCATAGACTCTCCTTCTGTAGGAATCTTTGCCTGATTGTCCCAGGTAGAATTTAATCTCTGGTTCTTGTAAATACCTATAGAATTTATCCGTACAAGTTTGAGTGCCCTTATATTAGTATTGTGTGTTTTTTCCTCTTATGTACTTGTCACATATCCATGCTATTTGTTGAGTCCAGGGACTATCTTATTTATCTTTGTCTCCCCCACAGTTCTTTGGACATAGTAGGTCCCCGATTTACCAACAGAGTCATCCTTATTTGTTGGATGAATGAATAAATAAAAACAATCCAGCTTATGTCCTCAAAACTCATAAAGGAAGTACATTTATCCAGTTGTCCAAACTCCCTTGCTTAAAGTAACTTTATGCTTTCAGTAAATCAAGCTGTACCTGGCCCTCTTTGAAGTATAACCTTGCAGGCAACCTTGAGGAGAATGCTTTGCTGTATGCGTGTGTGTGTGTGTGTGTGTGTGTGTGTGTGTGTGTGTGTGTATGAAGGTTATTAGAATAATCTACTTAGCAGATAAACAAACGTTTGGAATTATACAGAGTCATTTAAACCTCAAAGCAAAATCATTCCAGTGCCTTTGTAGGGTTGGGTGAAAGGAGGGTCAGGGGGAGCAGCCATGTTAAATTTGCAGCAAAATCTGGTCTGTAATATGTCTTCAGACCCTGGCTGCAGCAGATGACCTTCTCGGTTTGACTTTGGGCATTGCTGTTTTGGAGCATATCACCCGTTTTCCGTATTTTGAAGACACTCGCCAGCTGAACGAGGGATGCCAGAGTCCTCTGAGTGGGAGTCGCAGAGTCTGCAATGTTGGGATTAGAGTGCACTTTGATAGATCTTTCTTCTTGGGCAGAACACAGTTGGCTTGCTTCACCATCTTTCTTTCTGCCCTCCGAAGGGTGCCAGGCACGCTAAATAGTGATTCAACAAAAGATTAAAATTCCGTCTGTGTGTGTGAGTGTGTGGCTGTTTGAACACTAATCGATTCTTTCCGTGGAATGTTAAGTAAAAGCACGCAGATACCAGAAGCAGTTATTTAGAGCAGCCAGTCGAAATCCATTTCCCATTTATTGTTTAATGGGATTGCCACGTTAATTCTGCCAGTCTCCTCCACAGACTCTCCCTCACCTCTCTTTCCATGCTCCCTCCCAGCCCCTTTGATTCCTGTGGCAAAAGGACCTCTGGAAACCAAGGGCAAGAGATGGTTGCTGAAGGGAAGCAGTCACAGCTTTCACAGACAAATGTTCGAGTCTGTAGAATTAAAGAAATTTACAGTTGGCCCTGGATTGAAATCCAGACATGCTTGCTTGCATAATATTAAGTGATTGCTATTGCGGAGGAATTGCTGTCTTTTGAGAAGCGCTGTCCACGCCTTTCCTGTTGCTAAAGGTCCTGTCACATTTGTTTGTATTGCAGATTGCCACTCTTAACTAGGAACTTTCTTCTTTTCTGAAGGATTTCCACCTGGGTACATGCCCTCCTGTGAATGAGGAGACTCTCTAAATCCTGTTATCAGCAGTGGCCACTTGCATCAGCTCAGGTGTTACATAGGTTGCGTCTGCAGGGCTTATGGTTTTATTATTTGATTCCTGCCCTCTTCTGTTCCTCCAAACGTGGCTATCATAAACACCGGGTGATAAGCTTTCTCTAAAAAGAATGTATTACTAGGCCCCCTTTACTGAGAAGGCCTGACTTTGTGCCAGACACTGAGCTAGATGCTCTGTATTGATTAGCTCAGTTCATTCTCCCCAACAACCCACAGGTTATGGTTATTCTGTTAGTTTTCCCTATTTATCAGTCAGGGAAATTGGGGTCCACCTACCCCAGAAGTGAAACCTAGGTTTTTCCAACTCTGGAGCCAGAATGCTCTGAGTCATTAAACTAGGCAGCCTGCCCCTTTGATGAGCAGCCCTCAGTCATTCAGCTGGTATTTATTGAGGGCCTAAGATGGACCAGGTGTTGGCCTAAGAACGCACACTGATGAACCAAAACAGGTGATGCCCCTGCCTTCAAGAGGCTCACAGTCTGTCCCAGGGAGAGAACAGCCAGATCTGGGCTTTGGGGCTGGCAAGCCAAGGAATTTAGGGAAAATCTGTTCTATTCTGTTAGCCTCAGATTTCATATCGAGACAGCTAGATTTAGACAAGTGGTTTTTCCAGCTTTATTGTGAATCAGAATCACTTGGGGATTGTGTTTAAAAACACATTGGGCGCCTAGGTGGCTCAGTCAGTTGAAGGTCCAACTCTTGATTTCGGCTGTGTGATCCCAGGGTCATGGGATTGAGCCCCGCACTGGGCTCTGTGCCGATGTGCTGCCTACTCAAGATTCTCTCTCTGTCTCCCTCTGCCCCTCTCCCCCACCTGTGCATTCTCTCTCTCTCTCTCAAAAAAAAAAAAAAAAAAAAAAAAAAAAAATTAAATAAATAAAAACACATCTTGGCTCCCTACCCCAGGTACTTTGATATAATAGGTTCAGGGTGGGGCCAGGAAATTACATCTATAATGAGGGCCCAGGCCTCCCAAGAACCACCCTTTGAGAGAGACTGATTGGGCTGTAAGCCCCCGTTAACACTTATACAGGCTTTGTGTTGTCCTGCCAATATCCCCAATGCCTGGCACAGGGTAGGTCTTGATAAACGATTGGTGATAGTTTGGATGATCTGTCTGTGGGGTTTCCATGGATGGACCTCAGAGAGTCCTGAACCACTTGAAATTGATCACAACTTTTGTTCAGGTTTGTGGATAGGATTAAAAGAACCCTCTGAGCACTGAAAACTCTGTGATTTTAGGATTGAAACCTAAATTTTCTCCTACTGAAAGCTCAGACCTATTAATTGTGAAGCAATTAATAGGAAACTTTGAGTTCTGCATCCAGGTGATCTGATGAGATGTCAGTTTACAGTAGATTCTTAAAATTCTAGGGGAGTTGATATCCACAATTTATGTGAAAATTCTGGAAGTTCTTGGGATACATCCTGTTTTTATGATTTCTCACTTCATCTGAATGTACCTTTTGGGTCAGTAGTGCTGTCTCCATTTTCCAGGTGGGAAAATTAGGGTGCTTGTGGCTTCTGGACCTTGTCCAAGGTCACAACACAAGGACTCTCTTCACTGAAGACTAGCCTGGGAGTCAGAGAACATGGTTCTTATCATCTTGCCTGCTTATGTGGCCTTGGTTGGGTAGCTGGGCCTCTTTGGGCCTCAGCTTCCCCATCTGTAAGATGGGGGAGGAGTGGACTAATTGATTCTGAGTATCTGCTTAGCTTGGATATTTGAGGACTCTCTATAACTATCTGCTTAGATGTGCAGAACTCCCTGTGTCTGTAGGCTCTGACGTCCTCTTTGCTTAGGGAGATGGAAGGGCCAGTGGGACCACCTGAACAGCATAGATCCTGTCCACAGAGCATTCCAGAAGGCCAAACATCATAAAAGCAAAGGGCAGTGCAGGTCGTAGAAGCTGAGGGTGTGAAACTCCCCGAATTTTGGAACCTCAACTCTCTACCCTGTCAGTTCAGCAATTCACTATTCATTCTGAGAACAAGATTCAAGGAGCCTACTTCCATGAGATCACAACTGTGTGATTCAATCCCATGCCGCATTTCCCGTGTCAAGGGAAGACTTTGATGAACAGATGGAGGAAACAGAGCCCTCCGTGGAATTTTAGACTCTTGAAATGTCCTTTAAGGGTCACCTAGCCCTTGCTACTCAGTGTCCTTCATGAACCACCTGCATCAGCATCACCTGGGAGCTTGTTAGATGTGCAGAGTCTCAGTCCCCACATCAGAATCTGTGTTTAACAAGATCTCCCACCCCTGCTCTGTGATCGCACTGCACATTAATTTTTTATTTATTTATTTTTTTTTTTGAGAGAGAGGGGGAGAGAGAGGATCCCATTTAGGCTCCACACTGTCAGCACAGAACCCAACGTGGGGCTCAGTCTCATGAACTATGAGATCATGACCTGAGCTGAAATCAAGAGTAGGACGCTCAACCGACTGAGCCACCCAGGTGTCCCTGCTGATTTCATTTTGAGAAACACTAGCTTCAATCCAGCCTTGAGTCCCCTCTTTCACATCCTGATGAACTATCAAGCATCCTATTCCTGGCCTCCTCTAATATCTTCCTCCTAGTTGGTCCTGTTTCATCCTAGCACGATCCAACTTTTGGGATTTCTTCTCTACCTTGAGCGAAGCCCCCTGCCATTGTCGCTCATTCTAGCCTCAGGACCTCAGAGAACAAGATAATTCCTTCTGTGTTCCCCATGGCTTCTCATCTCCTAGTTCTCCTAACACACAGTTTCTAATTGCAGCATTGTACATCGTATATTATACAATAGTGTGTATTGCGGCAATATGCAGACTCGCTGCGGCCAGGCAAGCGACACAAATGAGAGATGGGAACCAGATGAAAAGCAGTAAGGAATGGTAGGGACTGTGGCAAGCTGGAGAGGCTTGCCTCACCTAAGCAGGGCAGTTCTTGTCACTCCCCGCTGAGGAGCTGAGGGAACTCAGCCTGAACATTGACATGTCTTTTGAGTTTTCAAGAGAAGCCAAAAATCTTGATAGAACAATAGGAAATCTCCCTTCCCTGCCTGCCCCCCACCCCTGCACTGGCAATTAAAAAACAAGATGAAACAAAAACAAAACCAAACCTCAAAGCCACCAGATTGTTTTTGCTAGCGACCATACTTAAGGTTTTTGTGACCTTTGATGATCAATCTGTTCAACTTGGATACTAGAGCCCAGGTTTGGTCTGAGCAGCTCAGAGCAGGCAGGATTATGTCCTCTTTATTCGAGACTAGTGGTTCTTAAACTTAAACTCAAAAACGGCTTAGGACCTCTTGGAGGACGTGTGAGTGTGTGTGTGTGTGTGTGTGTGTGTGTGTGTGTGTGTGTGTGTGTTATGGGGGGATGGGGCAGAGAGAGAGGGAGAGAGAATCCCAAGCAGGCTCCATGCTGCCAGCACAGAGCATGATGCAGGGCTTGAACCCACGAAGCTATGAGATCGTGACCTGAGCTGAAATCAAGAGTTAGATGCTTAACCAACTGAGCCACCCAGGCACCCTGGAGGACTTGTTAAGACATAGATCTTAGGGCCTCCCCCCACCAGGGTTTCTGTCTCAGGAGGACTGGGGCAGAGCCCAGGAATTAACATTTTTCACAAGTTCCCAGGTGGGGCAGTGCTGCTCATACTTTGAGAACCTCTTTAGATGGGCTTCTTCCACTTAGGTGGCCTCGGTCTGCAGAGCATCTTGGTTCCACCAGTGAGCTGAGCAGTCACCTGAAGTTTCCAGTCTTTGGGTAGCAGGAGAAGGAAAAGGAATTGGGAGGGAGGGCTGGACAAAACACTGCTAAACAGCCCTTGACCCATCCCTCTTGACATCTCAGTGATGGAGTATTTCTTGGGCAGGCGCCTGACCCACCCCAAGGCTTGGCTGCTCTTCGAAATGGAGATGTGGCCCTGATCAGTTTCCACTTGTATTTGTTCATGTATTAGGAGATTTGGTTGTCGGTTTGTTTTCAGCAGAGGACCTTTTTAAAATGAAATCCCGCATGGAATCCTGGTACAGAAAACAGACAGATGCATTGCTGGTGTGGTTCAAAGGGGGCCAAGCTCCTCTTGGAACCCCTCGTCCCAAAGCAGCGCTGAGTGTCTCCTGTGGAAATGTAGCTGAATGCAGTGGAAACTTGCTGAAGGGGCTTCCGGCGCAGCCTCTGTGTTTTCTGAGAGCCCCGAGAACTGTTTGCAGGCACGTGGCCTTTGTTTTCACAGTTTTCCTTCCCTCTCTGACCAACACGTCTGGCATGCTAACTTTCAGAATTTGCTTCTTGCAACTCAGAGAGGTCCGTAGGAGAGGGAATGAATGCAAAGGATTGCGATTATCATTAGAGCTGATGTAAGGATATTGAGCCGTTGTGGAAAATCTGCTAACACAAGGATCAGCCAGAGACTTAAAAAATTGGCTTGGGGATGATTTTCTTCTGGTGGCTTCTTGTTAGTGCTAATGTCGCAGCGTGTCACATGCTGCGGGTCTTCGTAGCTAATTACATAGGAAAAAGGACTGTTGCCTCCTGCATGCCACAGTGGCAAGAACAAGTCTGCAAGATTTTTAATGGGCAAGGTGATGTGGAAAGCCATTCTCATTTTCGTGAACACAGGAAGACATTTAAACAGCCATGCAGCGCAGCGTTACCTGGGGAAGGCTCTAACTGAGCCCCGGGGCAAGTGTTTAGACTTCACTGTTGGCATGGGGAAACATCTGGTGCCCTGTGATGACCCCAGACAGTGGCATGCAACTCCTTTAATTAGGGAAACTGCTTCCTAATGGGCACACCAGGATGGGCTCATCTTCCAGACACAGGAAATGCCTTCAGAGCCTGGCCCCAGGGGGCTGCTCTCTTGTGGCTGCTGTATTTTCCCATTTTTTTTCAGCCATCCAATTGCTTGTTCATACACTCCACACACACTGGCCAAATGTTCACCCTCTTGGGGACTAGGCTCTTCTGGGGACTGTAGAGGTGACCGAGAGCTGGCTTCTGCTTCTGTGCTCAGAGCTCCCCAGGCCCAGCCCAGCTCTGGCCACTCTCCACCACACCTGGAAGTCTATGCCCCTGCCTCTCATTTCTGCTTACCTGAAGCTTAGCCCAAATGCCTTCACGTCTATGAAATTATCTCCGGTTCTCCCAGGTGGAAGTGAACACCTGGGGCCTTGTCTCCAGGCCTCTGATCTAAGTAAGGTTCGCTTACCTGCCTTGTCCAGTATGTAGCCACGAGCCACCTCTGATTACTGAGCACCTGGGAAGCTCTGAATTAAGGTGAACACAAGTACAAAATACACCTGATTTCAAACCTAGTACCTTCGCAATGACGATATTTTAGGTAGAGTATATTGGGTTAAATAAAATATATTTTATTTTTTATATAAACCTAATTCATCTGGTTTTTGTTTGTTTTTTTCTTTTAGTGTGAATACTAGAAAATCTAAAGTTACACGTGTGGCTCACATTTGTGGCTCATGTTAGATTTCTGTTGGACAGAGTCACACTTACTGCTTTCTCCCTTGGGGGAAAGGAAGGTCTGTCCATCTGTTTTCTCTCCTGCTGGTTTGTAGTTCCAGGAGGGTGGACATGTGTACCTGTCATCCTTCTGACCTTTGCTCACCTGACTGGCATATGGCCAGTGCTAACAGAGGTATATTGAGGGAATTAATAAATGAACAAATGGTGACAGACCATCAGTCAAAACCAACAGGTCCCATAGGTAGTGCAATTTCTGGGACTCTGTTACTAAATTTATTTCCCCTTTCTTTCTTTTTCGCAGTTTTTATGTTTTTTTTTTTTTTAAGGGCTCCCACAATCAGCAGAAGAAGATATTTTTCCTGGGAGATGGGCAAAAGCTGAAGGATTGGCATGACCAAGAAGCCATCAGGAGGGACGCCCAGCGCGTAGGTATGGAGAGTGGTATTGCCGGCTGGCAGGTCCTGTGAAGTGTGTGTGTGTGTGTGTGTGTGTGTGTGTGTGTGTGTGTGTTTAGAAGGCATGTCTGTACCTCCTGTTGCCTCCCTCTCCATTTACCATCCTCCCTCCCCCTGCTTCCTGGGGGTCCCCCTCTTCACCTGTTAGCTGACCCCTTTCTCCACTCACACCATCAGGTCCACTGCCTTCAAGAGTTGTCCCTACTACCTTTATTGGGGAGTAGATGTCTCCTCCTCATGAGATATTTTGCCACTAGAATGAAGAGCAGTCATGATAAGCGCCAACATTTATTAAACACCTACAGTGAGCATGGAGGCCCGTGCTGCACACTTTGTACATTTTCTCAGTGAAACCCCAAGTCACCCTTTGTGGCCCATTTGACGAGAAGGGGCCCATAGCTCAGAGACACAGGGTAATCTGCCTGCAGTCACGCAGTGAGAAAGAGGCAGGCTTGGGACTTGAACCCAGCTCTGGAGGACAGAGTTGATCCCTACCCAGCTCTGTAGCCATAAGACTGAATGGAGTTAGCAGGCTTCGGCTCAAGTTTTCTTTGGCTAATTAGTCTTTGGAGCAGTTCCTGTTACACCAGGGAGTTGGGAAGGGTTGGGGGGGGGGGGTAGTATATAGAAATTACGTGGAGAGTCGTCTCTAGAGAGCCTGGACTTAGGGGTCAGGAGGGTAGCCCCGACACCATGGACTGGGTGTTGTTGTGACAAGGAAAGGGACAGATTTGAAGCAACTTTACAAGGCTGGAAAGCACTGTACAAATAGAGGGATTGGTATTTTATTCATTTCATCCCAGTTAAAGGCACCACCACTATTGATTTTTTTTTTTTTTTTTTTTTTAGATTACATTATGAAAAAAAAAACCCAGACTATAGCAAGCCTCCAAATAGAGCTGATATAATAACTGATGGTCAGGGAAATCTAAAGACATGACATGCATTTTTCTATAAGCCAGTGATTTAAAATGAAGTGGGGGTGGGTTCCGCTTAAGCTGGGTGAGGAAACATTTGAAAAGAGCTGATTCTCCAGACAGATATACCAGAATTATTAGAACATTGGGCTAACTAGCAAGGAAAGAGTAAGTGGTGGAAACGGTATTAAGAATAATAATAAACAGCTTGTGTTGAGTGTGAACTCTGTGCCAGGCATCTGGTGTGGCATTGTCTCCTTAGTCATTACATTGGCCCTTCTTATCCCTGTTAGTACAAAGAGCAAACCCCGATCATCGAAAGGCTAATGGCATGCCCAGGGCGACATTGCTGGGAGTGGTAGGTTTGGGCCTTAAGCTGAACTCTGCCAGATTCTAGGGCCTGAGCTCTGAATTGCTTCCCGGTACCCACTCCTGAAACTTCCCTCCCCAGGCAGATGCTTCTGGCTCTTCTTTCTCTGCTTGCTGCATTTGTGTCCCTTGCGGAATCTGGCCTGGGCACTAGGCAG
Source organism: Panthera uncia (assembly GCF_023721935.1). Classification (NCBI taxonomy): domain Eukaryota; kingdom Metazoa; phylum Chordata; class Mammalia; order Carnivora; family Felidae; genus Panthera; species Panthera uncia. The sequence continues at coordinate 107,211,310 of NW_026057577.1, read as the reverse complement.
CAGCGTCTTCTCATGGAGCGTTACAAGATGGCGGCGTCCTCTCTCTCATCTGGCTGGAGCCACAAGGCTGTAGGTGCAGGCCTTGGCCCCACCTCTCAGCTTGCACCTTCCTGTCAAGCTGATGTTGTCAATGTTTACTTTGCAAAGTAAATAGGGTGTTGCTCAGACCACAGGCTCCAGAAGATGAGGTGATTTTTAATCAGCTGCTTTTATGACCATTTCTCTCCAATTGCAGATTCTGGGGCTGTTATTGCAGGGGTTGGTGTGGACATTCATACTCACCATCTGCACCCTGAGAACCCAGAGAATAATTTCCTGGACCATCAGGGTCTCTTTCCCCAAATGGATTGTGTAGACAAAGGACAGCTAGCGCATTATCCCCCCAAATCCATGACCCAAAGCAACATTTTTCAGGCAATCCTGGCCTAGGCTAGACAGATCTTAATTGTTTGCTGGCTTAAAAGATCAAAGCATCTTTTATCATTTGTGGCCATTTTTATTTGCATATGAAGTCTGCCTTGCCTAGAGGGTAACCGTATTCCTTACAGGAGTGTAAGTGATTTATCGTTCACAAATTCTGTCATGGATGCAACTTCACATTTGAAATTCAGAGAGTTGGTGTGACTGGCCCGTGGTTGGTCAGCTCTTAAGTAGACCCGGCCTCCCATCCCAGTGGTAGGATCCATGGTCAGGAGTGTTTGGGGCCCCTGGCGGATTGGGGAAGCATGGGCTTTGGAGCCCACAGACCTGCTTTTATGACCTTCTTGAGTCTCAGTTTATCCATCTGTAGAATGAGGTTCACAAGTCCACCCTGATGGCTTGCTGTGGGCATTACATGAGGACAAGTACATGGCATGGCCATGGCTGAATAAACCCTCATTCCCCTCCCCCACTTTATATCCCCACCTCACAAAATCTGGAGGTCCACTCTGTATCCAAGGCTAAAGTTTTACCTCTGTGGCTTAATTATATTTTTCATCCTTCTTCCCCCACCCCATTCAGTTAGCAACACTGACTTTGCTCTTTTCTCCTAGGAAATGGAGAACAAGGGAGACCTTACCCCATGACCGATGCTGAGCGAGTGGATCAGGCCTACCGAGAAAATGGATTTAACATTTACGTCAGCGATAAAATCTCCCTGAATCGCTCTCTCCCTGATATTCGGCACCCAAAGTGAGTGTAACATCTCTCATCTTCTGGGATCTAAGGATTTTGCTGGTGGCTCTTGATGAGAATTAATTAAAGAAACAGGTACATAAAGCGCTGCTGGAGGAAATTCCCTCCTTGGTAGCCCGGGCCTTGGTGCGGAGGTTTGTGTGATCCAAGTCTCCTAGATTTAGCGGTCATGTGGCAGAGGGATGAAAGACAGCCAGTCTCCTTCCCCTTTGCAGGCAGTGGGACCCGTGTATCCTCTGCATTTCCCCCCTTTGGCCCACGGGGAAGTTCAAAACTCAAGTTCAGACCATTGCAACGACAGCTTCAACCCTTGTGCTCTCCGTGAGGAGATACATTTTTATTTCCTTTTCTTAAACAGGGGACTTTGTTTTAGCTGCTGTGTGCACGTGGGTATTTGTGTCTTTTTTTTTTATAAGCTACCTCAAGTCATTTTGAGACAGGACACATTTTAACGATGATAAAGAGATAATAATGGCAGCTAACATCCATTGAACAGGTATCATGTCCAGGCACTTCGTTTGCTTTAAATGTCGTAAGTCCTGTAAGGCCACAGGCGGCCAAGAAGCTGAGCCAGGTCTCCAGCTCAACCAAAAACTAGACTCTTGACCTGAGGCTGTCCTGCCTCCCTAGGTGCCTTCAGTAGAGCTGTTGTGGTCGTGGTGATTTTCTGCTAGAGCGGTAGTGCCTAGAGTTGGTGTGCAGTACAATCACCTGGAAGGATGTTAGAGCCCAGGATTTTGAGCCTCACCCCCATAAATCCTGATTCAATAGATGTGGGTCAGGACCCAAGAACTTGCATTATGAACAAGCCCCCATGTGATGCTGGTGCAGCTTATCTTGGGTCCACACTACCACCAAAGGTAGAATGGGAGTCTAGAATGGGAATTCAGATGGGAATTCTACAGGAAGGCGGTATTGAGTGGCACCAGAGCATAAAATGTGCTGCCCAGGAATTAAGAAAGTAGAGCCCAGGAAAAGATCATAGCAGCTGACATTTACTAGGTGCTTACTGCATGCCAGGCATCATTCTTAGCCAGTGGTTCTCAGAGTGTGGTTCCCGGACCAGCAACGTCATGGGCACCTAGGAGCTTATGAGACACGCGGATTCACAGTTTCAGCCTAGATCTACTGCAGCAAAAGCTCTTGGGAGGCACCCAGCAATCCATGTTTTAACAAGCCCTCCAGGTGATTCTGTTGCAAAGCTTAAGTTTTAGAAGATATTCTAGGTACGTTAAGTGCTTACCTCACTCGGCCAAACCTTCCAAAAACCAACGACGTATGTACCTTTATTATCATCATTTTACAGGTAAGGAATTGAGGCACAAAAAGGTTAGGTAATTTGCATACGATGGCACAGCTGATTAGTGGAGCTGGAACTTGAAAGCAGGGAGTCTGACGTAGCATCTGTAATCCATAAGATCTTTGCACCTGTAAGAACACAGTTGGTAGAAAGCAGTACAGGCACACCTCAGAGATACTGCCGGCTGTGCTCCAGACCACCGCAATAAAGTGAGTCAAATGAATTTTTTGGTTTCCTCATGCATACAAAAGTTGTGTTTACACTAAACTGTTTTCTGTTAAGTGTGCAATAGCATTGTGTCCAAAAACCAACGTACACACCTTAATTAAAAATATTGCTAAAAAGTGGGGCGCCTGGGTGGCTCAGTTGGATAGGTGTCTGACTTCGGCTCAGGTCATGATCTCGCGGGTTCATGGGTTCAAGCGCCGTGTTGGGCTCTGTGCTGACGGCTTGGAGCCTGGATCCCGCTTCCGATTTTGTGTCTCCCTCTCTCTCTTTCTGTATTTGCCCCTCTCCCGCTGGTACTCTGTCTCTCTCTCTCAAAAATAAGTAAACATTAAAACATATATATGTTGCTAAAGATGCTAACCATCGTCTCAGCTTTCAGTGGTGGAGGGTCTGGCCTCAATGTGGATGGCTGCTGACAGATCAGGGTGGTGGTTACCAAAGACCGGGGTGGCTGTGGCAATTTCCTAAAAGAAAACAATAAAGTTTGCTGCATTGATGAACTCTTCCTTGAAAGAAAGATTTCTCAGTAGCATGTGATGCTGTTCGATAGCATTTACCCACAAGAGAACTTCTTTTAAAACCAGAATCAGTCCTCACAAACCTCACCTCACTGCTTTATTGACTCCCGTTTACGTAATGTTCCAAATCCTTTGTTGTCATTTCAACAGTCTTCACGCATCTTCACCAGGAGTAGATTCCATCTCAACAAACCATTGTCTTTGCTCATCCATAGGAAGCAAGTCCTCATCCATTTTGGTTTTATCATGAGACTGCAGCAATTCAGATATAATAACAAAAATGAAAACGTTTGAAATATTGTGAGAATTACCAGTATGTGGCCCACACATGAAGTGACCAAATACTGTTGGGAAAATGGCACCAACAGATTTGCTCAACACAGGGTCGCCACAGGCCTTCAATTTGTAAAAAACACAGTATCTACAGAACACAGTAAAGTGAAGTGACCTAAACTGAAGCAAGCCTGTAAGAAAGAATTAATCTTGGTGGCATGTTTGGGCTACTTACAAAATGCTTTCTGTCCTATTCCTATCTTTCAGTTCCCGCAGCAGTGCTGTGAGATTGGCCTTATTATCATCTCTGGTTTGTAGATGAGGAAACCACACAAAAGGGGTGCTGTTTATCCAGGATGGGCCCCATTCATGGGACTTCTTGCTGTGAGGGCAGGGAGTGTGGGGCCTCGGAGCTCAGAGTGCTTGTCCGTGGCATTTGCAATTTGTTTCGTGGTCTTTACTGTCAAGCCCAAGATTTTTCATCGAAGTCTGAGAATGTAGTTCAGATATCACTGATGTTGCTGGATGCAGAGCTGTGACCTAACTCCAAGGGTCAGAAACTCAATTTATGTGTTTAGCCCCTTGCAGAGTTCAGAATTCTACACTAATTTCATCTTGCTGGCTCTACGAAAGGAGTTCATCTGGGGACATTACACCCTCACCTCAGCCGCTGGTCTGTGGCTCTGTGGGCTCTCAACTCTGGCTGTTTCTGGGGTGCTTTTAAAGACGTACAAGGGCCGCGGTCCCACCCCAGACCACTGGAGTCTGAATCTCTGGTGGGGGGGGGGGTCCATCTTGGGTCTCAGTATTTTCTGAAGCCTTGGGAAGCAATTCTCACTTACATAACCAGGGCTGAGAAGTACTGGTGTCAATCAAGGAATATTTTTATAACGAGAGGGAGAAGCTAGGTGTGGACACAGCTTTCATCTGTCCATTCATCTGTTGAGTCACTAAATATATATGAATGGGCTACGTGCCAAGCCCTGTGCTTGACATCAGGAACACAACAATAAATGAGCCATGATTGTTGCCTCGTGCAAGAGGTGGGGACAGATGGGCTAAGCAGGTCATTACACCGCAGATGAGAAGATCAGCAATAAGGATAGACTCCGGGTGCTTTGGAACTCCCAAGGACACCCCCACCCAGCACCGGCCTTTGTGGGAAGACATTGCAGGTAGAAAAGTAGGCAAGAAGTGCACAGCCTTGGGCTTAAAAGTTCGAGTCTCTCAGCTGGATAGACGCCCCAAGGTTGGGGCCTGGCCCCCATGTCTCCAGTGCACAACTCTTTCCCAACAGTTCAGAAAAAAGAAAGCTCTTCTTAATTTCGGAGTCCCGGGGCCCACAGACAAGTCTGTGGATAGAATTCAGGAGCCTCTAAAACTCTGGATGTGGAAAACACTGTGTTTTTCTTTTCACTAACCTCTAACTGAAACATGGTGTTCCTTTCTGTTACGACTGTAGGCAACAAAGCACCTGTGAATTTGTCCCCAAAAGAAATCATTTACTTTTACATCACTTTATAGATATCTAGAAATGTAATGAATGCTCATCACTACTTTGAAGTGAAGGTAGTTTTTAGAACAGCCACTAGATCGTGTTGATTAATGTGTTAATAAGGAAACACTTTTATTACTATATTTCAGATTTTTAAATTATTTTGATAACTGTATCCCAGTCCAGTTGATTTCCTTTATAACCTGATCTGCTTTATTTTATGCATTATACAAGCTGCTCTGAGAAGTGACCATAGGCTTCACCAGCTTGGCAGAGGGGTCCAGGGCATCAGTGAGGTGAGGAAGCACTGTTCTAGGTGGGTGTGAATTGAGCCAAAGGACGCCTCAGGCTCCTCTGTTCCCAGCCACCCCACCAGCATCTAAGTCACCATGAAGGATGTCACTAAATCCAGTGCTCCTGACACTCCCCGCCCCTCTCTCCTGACCCCCTGGCTTTTCAGAATCCCTAGGTGTGGAAGCGGACATTCCAGAAATGAGTTGACAGATGTCCTGAAGAGCTATTCCTTTTCTTCCTGGGCTGGGGAGGGGAGAGGACGGGGGGGTGGGGGGGTGGGGGGGTGGATCTTTCCTGCAGACCTCAGAAATGTGTGAGATTAGAGCAGTGGAGACACTCCCTCCCTCTGGTTTCTTTGAGCTGAAACAACTCCATCAGGAGCTGAGGTAATGTTTGCCTTTTACTTCTTCCAACTGAATTTTGGCAACATCACATCAAGAACAGGATTGAGGGACTGTTTGTGCCAGCTGCATTTGCTTCCACCAGAAGCTGCACCAAGGACCATGGAGACCCAGAGAAGGGAAAGAGGGCAGTCTGACCCGACTTGCTGGGGCTTGTAAATGGGAGGTGGCCAACTGGCTCAGCGGGCCTGCCCTCTGTACCCCCTGCCGAGGGAGCAGGAACAGAGGATGGCTGGTGCGCTGGCCCGCTTCCCCTGCTCCCCAGGAGGCGGGTTGGGCCGCATGGCGACCGTCCATGGAGGCCCCTCCAGGACACAGAGCTGATGGCAACAGCCCCGACTGCTGAAGTGGCTGGGGTCCAAAGCTTCCTGTGCAAACTTCTCCTCTGAAAAAATGGTCATTTTCTCCCATGCGAAGACCATCCATCTGAAAGCCGTCAGAGAACATTCATGGTAGGAGTGAAAACTATCTACACTCCTGACCTGCTTTACCCAGTCCCTTGGTTTAGCTTTCAGTAATGAATGAACCTGAATGGAATCTTTGTTGCAATAAAAGGCCCAAATCTACCAGATTCCTTTTTGTGAAATTAACTTGGTTGATTTATGGTATGGGCTGAATTTCCTCAAAAGAACTTAGAAGTTTATATTATTATAATAGGCCAGTGTTCTATTGATCGCCTTTACATCTCCAACAGGTTACAAAAGCAACAAGGGAGCCAATTACAGTCTATACATTTTGACACACATTTATTAAATATATACTCTGGAAAGAAAGACCGGTTGCCAACACAAGTTTAAATCATCCACATTTATAGCACTAGTTGTAATGATAATAATAGGGCCCCAAATATGAATGTACACACAGACACACAAAAAATGCTATTTAGGGGCCAAGACAGAGTAACAGGACCCTCTCCTGCCTGAAATAACAGCAACTAAAGGCAAACCGTGTGAAGCAATGGTTTGTAAGACATTGGACATCAGTCAGTGACAGGCCGTAAATCTTAAGAGGTGGCAAACAAATGAGGTGAGTACTACAGGTACCCCAACTTTTGTCTCAAGAGAGTTTCCAGGCCATGGTATGGGGAGGGGAACCCAAGTGGAGCCCAGAGGACTTCCTGAGTTGAGGAGAAGAAGTCCAAGGAGACCAAAGAGGCCAGAGTTCACAGGCCCTTAATGAGGAATATTAATACTAATCAAAACCAACCCAGGGGCATCTGGGTGGCTCAGTCAGTTAAGCGTCCAACTCTTGGTTTTGGCTCAGGTCATGATCTCAGTTTGTGGGTTTGAACCCCATGTCGGCCTCCGTGCTGATGGTGTGGAGCCTGCTTGGGATTCTCTCTCTCTCTCTGCCCCTCTCCCAAGTGCGCTGCCTCTGTCTCTTTCAAAATAAAATAAATAAACTTAAAAAAAAAAAAAAAGCCCAGAATTAACACAGATTTTAGAATTAGCAGAGGACACTAAAACATTTATTATTACTATATTCCATATGTTTCAAAAATTAAATAGACACATGGACAATTTAAAAAGACCCAAACTGAGCTTCTAGAAATGAAACCAACAAAGTCTGCAATGAAAAATAGTGTATGGGATGAATGGCAGACTAGATATTGGGGGGGGGGGGGGGGGGGGGGGGGGGGGGTGAAGCTGAAGAGTAGGAAAATAAACTACTCAAAATACAGAGGAACAATTTTTCAAAATAAAAAGGGCATTGATGAACTGTGGGACAACGTTAAGCAATCAAATGTCCATGTAATTGGAGTCTTATGAAAGGGAAGAGAAAAATAATGGCCAAAAGTTTTCCAAGTTGAGTGACAGCTATAAAACCACAAATCTAAGAAGCACAATGAAACCCAATCTTAAGAAACAGGAGTAAAATGACACCACTGTATATCATCATCAAATTGCTACAAACCAGTGATGAAGACAAAGTTTTAGACTAGACAGAGAAATAAAATAAGACAAAAATGACAGAATTCTCAGTGGAAACGATAGAGGCAAGAGCATGGTGTAACAACATCTTTAAGGTATGAAAAGCAAAAACTCTACCAACCTAGAATTCTACACCCAGTGAAAGTATCTTTCAAAAATAAAGGCAAAATAGTGACTTGTCAGACACTGAAAGAATTTATCACAGCAGTTATGTACTATAAGGAATGTTAAAAGAAGTCCTTTAGGGGAAAAAAAATACGGTAACAGGTGGAAATAGGGATCTTCATTTACAAAGAATGAAGATCACTGGGAATAGTAACTATGTGGGTAGATATACACTATTTCTTATTGTTTAAATCTTTTTACAAGATATCTGACAGAGTAACCAAAAATAATAGTAACATATTGTTGGGTTTTAAACCTATGTAAAGTTATACATGTATGCCAGCGTAGAGGTCAGAGAGGAGAGATGCTAATATACTACTATAAGATTTTCATGCTACTTGTGATGTGACATAGTATCATTTAAAAGTATACTGTTAAAATGTATCCTATAAATCGTGAAGCAAGCACTAAAAAGCAAAGCAACGAGTTACAGCAAATAAGCCAACAAGGGAGGTAAAATTGAATAATGGAAAATATTCAGTTAACCCAAAAGAAGGCAGAAAAAGAGAGAAAAGGGAACTGAGGTCAGAAAGGACAAATAGAAAGCAAATACCAAGATGATGGGCTTTAACCTAACCATATCAATAATCACATTAAATGTAAATGCACTAATTGTTTCAGTTATAAGGCAGAACTCTCTGCCTTTTACCCAATTAGATAAAAAAACAACAAGATTCTACTCCATACTGCTTGCAAGAAACACACTTTAAATATAAAGGTACAAATGACAGTAAAAAGATAGGGGAAATCTACCATGCTAACACTAATCAAAAGGAAGCTTTGGTGGCTGATTTAATGTCAGTTTAAGTAGAATTCAAAACAAAGAATATCAGGGATAAAGAAGGTAGTTTAATAATTTAATAAAGGGATCCTTCATTAAGAGAACATACCAACCGGGCACTGGGGTGTCTCAGTCGGTGAAGTGTCTGACTTTGGCTCAGGTCATGATCTCTCAGTTCCTGGGCTCGAGCCCCACGTCAGCTCTGTGCTGACAGCTCAGAGCCTGGAGCCTGCTTCAGATTCTGTCTCCCTTTTCTCTGCCCCTCCCCCACTTGCTCTCATGCGTTCTCTCTCTCTCTCTCTCTCTCTCTCTCTCTCTCTCTCTCTCAAAAAGAAATAAACATTTAAAAAAAAGGAGTGAGAGAGAATATAGCAACCCTAAATATTTATGTACCTTGTAAGAGAGCTTCAAAATACATGAAGCAAAAACTCATGGAACTGCAAAGAGAGATAGACATAGCCACAACTATGAGATTTAACACTTTTCTCTCAAAAATTGGTAGAACAAGTAGAACCAGCAAGGATATAGTAGACTTTAACAGCGTCATCAACCCCATGACCCAGTTAACATTTATAGAACATTCTACCTGATAACAGCAGAGTGTACATGCTTTTCAAGTACATGCAGAGCATTTACCAAGATTGATCATATTCTGGGTTGGAAAACAAGTCTCCATAAATTTAAAAGGATTCAAGTGATACAAAGTATGTTTTCTGACCACAGTGGAATTAAATTTAGAAACCAATAACAGAACAGTCTCTTAACATTTCCAAATGTTTGGAAACTATAACTCACTTATGAATAACAGATGGGTCAAAGAAGAAATCAAAAGGAAAATTAGAAAACGTTTTGAACTGGGGCATCTAGGTGGCTCAGTCCGTTGGGCATCCGACTTCGAATTCAGGTCGTGATCTCACGGTTCGTGAGTTGGAGCCCCGCGTCGGGCTCTGTGCTGATAGCTCAGAGCCTGGAGCCTGCTTTGTATTCTGTCTCCCTCTTTCTCTGCCCCTCCTCCACTCATGCTCTGTCTCTTTCTCAAAAATAAATAAACATTAAAAAAAAATGTTTTGAACTGAATGGTAATGAAAATAACATATCAGAATTTGTGGGATGTCACTAAAGCAGTACTTACAGGGAAATTTGTAGCATTAAATGCTTATATTAGAAAAGAAAAATGGTGTCAAATTGACAACACCAGCTTCTACTTTAAGAAACCAGAAAAATAAGAACAAGTTAATCCAAAATAAACAGAAGAAAGGAAATTTTAAAAAGATCAAAGCAGAGATCAATGAAGTAGAAAAGAGAAAAACAATAGGAAAAAAATCAATGAAACCAAAAGCTGACACTTTGAGATGGTCAATTAAATGGATTAACTTCTAACCAGACTGATGAGAAAGAGAAGACACAAATTACTAATATCAGGAATGAGGTGATGTAACTATAGATTCTATAATGATTAGGAGAATAGTAAAGGAATATCCTGAACAACTTTATGCCTGTAAATTCAGCAACTTAGTTGAAATGATAAATTCCTTGGAAGTTCACTCAAAAAGGAAATAATTAACCAAAATAGTCCTATATATATTAAAGAAATTGATATTATAGTTAAGAACCTCCCTACAAAGAAAACTTTAAGCCCAGATGGGTTCATTGGTGAATTCCACGAAGTAGAATTTAAGAAATAATACAAACAACTCTTCTACACCAACTCTTCCAAAAAATTAAAGAGAGTGGAGTACTTTCCAACTCATTGTGAACTCAGCATTACCCTGATACTAAAACAAGGCGAAGATATTGCGAGAAAATTACATTATCGACCAGCGTCCCTCATGAACAGATTGGACAGGTGCTGTTATTATTATCATTGTCATTACTCACCTTTTTTTCAGATCAGCAAATAGAAGAATCAAAATGGGGGAGGGAAAGGGATCTGGGGCAAAAGTCACACAGGTACACCCTGAGTTCTAACTAGAGTTTAGTTGGAAATGGATTTGTTGTCATGGTTTGCTAACCATTGCAGTATCCAAAACGCCCAGAAAAAGAGGTAGGGAATCAGGAAGAGGAAAAGCCCTGAGGGGGAAATGGCCCCATGGGCCCAGGAGAGCTGGCAATGCTGAGGTCCTATTCAAGGACAACCACCTCCCCCCCTTGATAGTGTGGCCTTGCTGATGCTGAGGGTTTGAGAACCAGGAAAGCCTGATCTTTATTGGTACTCCGAGAATCTTCTCAAATGGTGATGTAAACCTGAGCAAGAAAGGCCGGGGATGTAACCTGCCCCCTGCACGGCCATGTCATGGATGTACCCAGAGCTAGTTAAATCAGGAACCTAATCTAAAGTCACTGGGCTTCTTTCCCACTCCTCCACTCCGAGTCTGTAGCCCACCTAAAATACAGCTAGCCCCTACTCATTTATACGAAAACAATCAAGTGTCAGTCCCTGCCTTAAGGAAATCTCAAGCCTGTTAGTCACTGTTAACTGTCTCTGTGAGTCATTCATTTATTCATTCATTCATTCAGCAAATATTTATCATGTGCCTACCATGTGTGCTTATTGTATAGGCTAGTCCCTGGGGAAACAGCAATGAACAAAATAGCCAAAATTTCCTTTTTTCCTGGTGTTTACATTCTACTGGGTGGAGGAGGTCATAAATAAATGCATTATTTTTTCAGATGGTGATAAATGATATAAGAAACATAAACAGAGAGGCTGGTGGGAGGCCTCTCTAATGAGATGACATATGAACAGAGATATGAAGAAGTGTGAGGTCTATCTAGCAGGGCAGTTAACTGGGGGAAGAGGCCTGCAGGCAGAAGAAACAATACGTGCAAAGGCCCCAGGGCCATCATGCTTGCCTTATGGAGCCCAGTGAGCCAGGAGGAAAGTGATGAGAAGCAAGCCTGGAGAGATGTCAGGGCCACGGTGGGACTTTGGCTTTGACCAAAGGGAGTAAAACGGGAAACTCTGGAGAGTTTTGAGCACTGAGCAACATAGTCTGATTTTCATTTTCAAAGGATCACTTCAGTTGCTATGTTAAGAATAGACTGTAGGCGGCCAAGAGTGGAGCAGGGAAGCCAGTTAGGAGTTTATTACAGCCAGGCGGGCAGAGAAGAGGGACAATGACTCAGACCACCGTGGCAGAGAAGGAGCAGAGAAGCAGTGGCCACGTTCTAGAAATATTTTGAAGGTGGAGATGATGGGATTTACTTATAGACAATATGGATATGGAAAAAAAAAAAAAAAAAAAGAGCGAGAGAGAGAAGAGACTGAGACAATGCGAGGTTTTTGGCCAGAGCAACTGTGAAGAAGATGGAGTTGCCATTTGCAGGAACAAAGGCTTGGAGAAGAGCAGATTTGGGGAAAATCAAGATTTCTATTTCAGCCAAGTTTAAGACATTCTTGAACATCCAAGTGACGAGGTCAAGTAGGCAGTTTAATAAACGGTGCCATTTATGTTGTGAAAAATGGGAATGGTGACGGGATCCTTTTTGAGTTGCTGTGTTTCTATTGTGGTTTTAATTAACTTGCTTTCCTTGAATAGCAAGAAGTGTTTGAGGCGTAATGGATAGTAAATCTAAAAATGATCCAAGATCGGCTGTGGTCTGTGGTGTGGTGTGTGGGGTGACGGAGTTTGTGCGCACGTTCGGGTCACGGCAGGAGCCGTGCCCACCCCCACCCACCGTCGGCAATGGGAATGACTGGCTGGAGTCCGCACCCACCCCTCTCCCACCCGCCACGGTGCGGAGAGGTTTGTCAGACCCTCTGTAGAACAGTGACAGGCTTGGAAGACATATTTAGTAAGTATTAGCAGTTTTTACCCTTTTTATCATGATTCGTGTGCTGGAGTGAGCTTGCTTGGCACTTGTATAATGGAGTACTTCAGTATAAGATGAGCACCCCCGAGATGCTCAGGCCGGGAGGGGTGAAGCCTCCCTAGTTTGGCAGCTGTTAGCAGGGCGGTTGTGTAGGTAGGGGCAGGAGGGCGGAGAGAAGGGCTGTCGCCTGAGTGATTTGTGAGCTGGGAAAGGAAAAAGTCCAGATTTCCTTGGGAGCATCACTGATTTTTCAGGAGGCTCAAATCAGTTCTCCTCTGAAATTAAACGACTCTCTTCTGAACAGACAACAGTGATTGACCCATCGGACCTAATATCGGAATTTAAAGGTCCTCATGAGCCTTACAATAAAATGGCAGCCAACAAAATCTCTCCAATTGACTTCTTTTCTGTAATTTTAAAAGCGGATTTCAGTGAATTCAGCCCTTGGGTTGAAATTACGGAGATAAATGGCTTGTAAGCAAAAATGGCTGTGTGTCAAAACGGGCATATATATCCCCTACAATTTATGCTAGGCAAAAACCACTTGACATCCCCATGAGCTGATGTGTGGTTTGTGTTCTTTTATCATTTCTGCAGACAAATGCATTTTCTAAGTCTTCTAGAAATGGATGCTGTGTTCTCCATGAGTAATAACAGTGTCTCCCATTTATCAAGTGCTTGTGTGCCAAGCATGGGGCTGAGCACTTTACCAGCCTGCCTCGATTTACTTCTTCCCACTTTGAGGTTTTGTGTGATATTTTTTTTCCTTTAGGTTTCAACATTGTCTTCTCGTTTACAAAAACACTGTTACAACTCTTTGTAACTCCAGCCTCTCTGAAATTGTTTGTATCTAACGGGGATCACTAGCTCCATTTTCCAGACGCACAAACTGAACCTCAGCTGAGCTCAGCCAGTAGAAAGCAGAGAAGACTCAAACCTGGATCCAAGCACATGCTCTTTCTGCTGCTTCACACACAGCAGACTGAGACCTATTCCTCACAGAGAAGGAGGGAGACAGTTTTTAAATTCGAATCCTTTGTGCATCAAGGTTCTTGGGCCAGGCATAGCGAGCAGGATTGGCTAGATAAATATAAATAGACACAAGCAGAAGACTACTCAGGTTGCATTTCACTCACCGTGCTGAAGGTAATACATGTTTGTCCGGAGCAGACAAATAACACTCAATAAAAGTGGTTACAGAGATGAGTTTGATTTCGAAGTGGTGTTGGCCTTGAAAGGGTTTAAGGAAAAGGAGAAAGATGACTGTAAGATAAGGGTGATTATCTGTTCTCTCCGTTCATTAAGGTGGCATCCGGTGCAGTGTGGTGGTGAGACAAGTGGAGCAGGTTGTTGGGGAGCCGTGTTGCATAGATAAGGACATCGTTCACCCCTGACTGTAAACCTCGGGGGTGGGGGGGAATAAATCAATTGTCCCCCCCCAATCACCCACCTCCAATCCTAAATCTGCCCAGGTAGTGAAAGCTAACAGTTTAGCCCTCTTGTAGTTTTTTTTTTCTTTGTTTATGGAACATATATAGACATATGAAGGGGTTTGTTTTTGGTTTTGTTTTGTTTTTACAAGAATCTGGTGGTACTATACACATTTTATTCTACAAGTAGCTTTTTAAAATAAGTTTATTTATTTATTTTTAGAGAGAGAGAGTGAGGTAGAGAGAGAATGAGCGGGAAAGGGACAGAGAGAGAGGGAGAGAGCATCCCAAGCAGGCTCTGCACTGTCAGCCCAGAGCCAGATGTGGGGCTCGAACTCACAAACCATGAGATCATGACCCGAGCTGTAGTTAAGAGTCAGATGCTTAACCCATTGAGCCACCCAGGCACCCCTCTACAAGTAGCAGCATTTTTTACTTATTATATTGCAGTCATGTTTCCAAGACATTTCTTTTTTTTTTTTATTTTATTTTTTAAATTTACATCCAATCTAGTTAGTATATAGTGCGACAATGATTTGGGGAGTAGATTCCTTAATGCCCCTTACCCATTTAGCCCATCCCCCCTCCTACAACCCCCTCAGTAACCTTCTGTTTGTTCTCCATATTTAAGATTTCCAAGATATTTCTAACAGCTGTGTAATATTCCACAAGAACTTAACCTACTCAGCCCTTGTTCTGTCGATGGGCATACCAATGGTTTTCAGTTCTCTGTTCCTGGACACAGAGTGGCAGCAACCTCCTTGAACACATGTCTTTACAATTTTGTTTTTTGTTTTTTCCTCTTTCATGAATCAAGAATCTTGATAATTAAAGCCCATTTCCTCTTAACGATGTTTGCCTGGCTATTGGCATTTAACTGAGATCTGAAGTGTGGTCCTTCTGGTGGTTATTTCATGCCGATCGTTCCGGGCACCTTGACATGCCATGTTGATTAGCCAGAGTTCCTCCTTCCTGCTGTCAGCCTGTGTTTAAAGCTTGAGCACATGGAATACCTTGCGTGTTACATCTGTGGGAGGACCACCTTTTATCATGTGGGACAGCCATGTGAAGAAACTGTTGGATTTCGCTGTGTGCTTTAAAAAAATTTTTTGCATTGTTTTTACAACTGTGTTAAAACTAGATACGGTCTGAACCAAGGGCTTTCCAAAATGTGAGTTCAGAAGGGAAGGAAAAGAGAGCACAAACCAAGATCCCTTAAGTACTGCTTGTATCTGAAGTCTGGTGTGGGTTAGGAGGTGGAACAGTGGTGACGAACGGATGGCGCATAATTAATCATAACAAGCCTTTGTGATCCTCTGCGCTGTCCACTGAAAAGACGGAAGAGCCGGTAGGTGCTTCTGGCGTTTAGCAAAGCCTTCCCTGAATGGAAAGGGACCTTCGTCAAGATGTCGGCCTTGGCACATGTTGTCACACTAATCTTCTGGCTCCTCTGATTCCAGCCAGGCTGTTGAAGAGAAAGCCAGCACCTGACCCATCCCCCAGAGAGGTGTACAGAAGGGCTGGGAGCCAAGCCCCAGCTGAGGAGAGAAGGTTTGCTGAAGGGATGTGTCATAGAGGCCCCAGATCTGCATCTGGAGGGAGGATAGGGGGGCAGGAGCTTTTCACACTCTGCCCACTAAAACCCAGTTTCTTCCTTTTGTTCCAGAGCCTGGAGCTATTTATAACTTCTTCTTAACTTCTTGGTAGCTCCAGAGCCCATTGGACATAGTCTTGCTGAGAATGTTTTATTATAAGGGACTATCCTTTATGCAAAACAGAGAGGGAAGGACAGCAGAATACTGAAACCATTTGCTGGAAAATGACCTACACTGTGGCCTCTTGATGATGGAAACTCACATTTATGAGCCAGATGCTATATTCACCTAAGGTATCTCTTTCCTTCCTTGTGACAGCCTCAGGAGGACGAAATCATATCCCCATTTCACCCAAGTGGAAACTGAGACCTAGGGAGGCTGTGACTTCCCCAAGGTGACCCAGTGCTAAATGTGGGACTTGGATCCAGATCTCTAGCCCACCCCACTTCCCTCCCCACACCTGCAGTTGCCACTTGGGGCAGTACTCTTTCTCAAGGCCCACTCTTTGAGATATGGGTATGTCATCTCACTCTGTGCCTCCAGGAAGGTATCTCCCCATTCTGGGCCTCCGTTTCCTCATCTGTAAAATAAGGAATGCAAACAAGGTGACCTTCGGGCCCTTCCAGCCTTCCTAATTCAGTGATTCTCATTGGCTTTCCATGTGGAAGCTACGCATGTGGCCTGGAAACAGTAGTGGGCCTTCTTCTTCAACCCAAAGAGATCCTGGCTTCTGCCACCCCCAAGACACACAAACCCAACTCCCCAAGGCCCATCTGGTCAGTGGAAAGCTTGAAATTATCATCTGTTTGGCGGAGGAGGGCGTGTTGATTCAGTTCCCATGAGAAAGTGCTAAAATGGTGCACCCATTTCTAGAATGAAGGTTGTTTATCTAAGAGTACAAACACTGGGAGCTTTCAAACAACAGAGTCACTCCACAAGGATTTTTTCAAATGATCATTCCCTTAAAACACACACACACACACACACATGCGCACACACACACACCACCACCACCACCACCACCACCACTCACCCTTCTATTTACTGAAGAACAATTTGCTATAGTGTAGAGAGCACAGTGGTGGTGGAACACCATGAGCTTCAGGTGACTGCTTATGATGCCATGGTGGCTCAGTCGGCATGGTGTCGATAGAGCATCGCTGATCACATGAAACAATACGGTGTGCCCCAACAGCCTCGCCTGTCCGTGACCTGGAAGTCCAGATTTCCATATTAGTGTTATTTCTAGAGTTTAGAAATCTTAATTCCTTAAGAACCCATTCTTTTCAAAATAATAAAGAGGAAATAAGAACACTTCACTCAGCTCAAGTACAACTTTTGGATGCTTGTTTTTGTTTTTCTTTCCTGAGAATGGACTTAGGAATAGGATGGACTCTTTGGCCGCAAAGTTACTTTAACCAATGGGCCAGTCCCCTGCAAGGAGGCAGAGGCATTAAAGGAAAAGGGGAATGTAGCCAGTTGGAATGTGGGAAAAGCCATCAAGGCTCTCCAGGAGGGGGAGGTGGAACCATGGCATAGCCAGGGCTCCCAGTGTCTGAAATAGGAAGATCTTTCCACATCCAAACACTAGATTGTCTTATGACACCCTCACCCATAGACATTTCTGGATCCCATCATTACAAGGCTTTAGCTCTTCTCTGTATAGTTCTGTGTCAGCTTTCTTCATTAACTCTTAGACTCCCTTTCCATACATCAAGGTGTATCTCCAAGAAAGAGAAAGAGAATTTGGCCTGGTGCCCCCCATTTAGGCACATTTCTTGCTAGGCTGTTGACCACTGGCAAGTTGATGGGTTGACTGCCCTTGGGCCAGGGCTCTGCTCCTGCCCCAGGCACCATGATGTCCAGGGAAGGTGTGGTCATGGGACCCACTCAGGACTCCTTTCTTAGCCTTCCTCAGGTATGGCCAAGGCAGGCACCATGATTGACCATCAGCACAGATGTTTCTTTTCAGACCAAGATGGCACTTGATGCACCCTTGTGTTTACAGAGCACCAAGATGTTCCTATCCTGTTCACTTCTCAGCTCATACCAGTAAGTCCGTTTTTAAAAAGGAGGAAACTGAGGCTTACAGAGGTCTGGTAACTTGCCCAAGGTTATGCAACTAATAGTTTGTCTTTTTGGCTCCACATCCATACAAACTACTTCTGATAAATGTGAACAAACGTTGAACAGATATCAGCAAGCTTATTGAAAGCATCCACATTCCTACCAGTGGTAGTTTATATGCTGAAGTTCATCATAACCCTCAGAGACCCACATCTCTAGGCTGTGTGGTCCAGCCGCCCACAGACCCGCCAAGCCCACAGGCAGCACTTGGAACATGACGGCAGACATCAGCTCCTTGAAACTGTGTATGATTCAGATTTATTCTTTACATCCAGAGTTTCCAAAGGCTTTCTTTTTTGTATTTTAACTAAAGAGCCAGCGCCAGATCCCATTCCAACATCCACTGGCCTTGTGGTCTGGGATCTCCATGCAACCTCTGTAAGCCTCACCTCCTTACTTGGAAAACAGAAGGGTTGGAGTAGGCCCTTCCAACTCCAGTTCAACCCAGCAACCATTAATCACCTGCTCTCTGTTGGCAAGGCGCAGAGCTGGACGTGAGGGTACACCACTCCTAATGCCCTCATGCTTTGTCTTTCTTGGCTGTTTTCGTTCTGCTCTCACCTCACAGCCACATGCAGGGAGGTAGGAAAAATTATCATAATTTATTACTGCTTATTTATTTGCCTCCCATTCAACACTATCCCCTTAGGGACAATCACTTGTTCCTCACTAGGGTAATCCCCAGGGCTTAGCAGAGTGTCTGTCACATAGCAGGGGCTCAGTAAACATTTCTTGAATGCATGCATGGTTGAGGGAGTGAGCAAATGAGAATGTTTTGAGCCATGAGTTGGCTACAGTGTGGGGTACCAAGAATAGGACTCATGTCTACAAGAGCAAAACTCTAATTTAATTAAGCCTTACTAAAGCCCTATGTCTTTCTCTGGAATATCCATCCCTGATTCCAAGAGAATTGAAATCAGGAGCATTCTCTTTGCTGTGACTTTTCTTCCACATTTACCCACCTCCAAGGACAGAGGTAACTACTTCCTCCATGTGGCTGTTTTTAATGTGCAGTCTCGCCTAGTTATAACAGTCTCATGGTATTACCATCCCCATGTGATAGATAAGAAACTGAGGCTGAGTGAGGATAGAAAACTACCCTCTGCCAGCTGTATAGTGGCAGAGTCAGGACTTGAACCCAGATCTAGACCACTTTTTCTCCCTTAGGCATGTACAACATCAGGTTTATTCAACTGACTTGTATTTCAGTTTGGTCTGTGGATGGTGTCCTGTGCGAGGGAATTAAATGTCTTTCATAATTCCCTTCAAAATGATTGGATTGGTCTATTCAAAGTTGACTTGGAGAGATTTTTGAAATGCTTCTCTTTGATTTTGACTTATTTTCTTTTATATTCTAGTGCTCCAGCATTAAACCCTGAGGGTGCATCTTGAGAGCCAGTATATTAGATTTGTCTTTGTGCCCCAAGAGTTCAGAATCCTTTAGGGAGTATTAAATTGGGGGTTGCCCAGTCACAGATGGGCTCAGCTATCTCCCGGTGGTCCCAATGCCTCCCACCCTCTCCACAGCCCTCAGCCCAGGCCCTTTCTCCCAGTCAGTGATGAGCAGTGATGAATTCTGCAGCGGGAGACAGAAGTTGCCCCCTACAGATCAGAGGTAACTCCTGGGGAACCATTTATGCCTCTGTCCGTCACAAACCATCGTTAAGTCCAAAACAGATTCATTTGACCGAAAGGGCCTAGAGTTAAAACATCAAGGATTCTTTTAGTGATGAGTGACAGAGACCCAACTCAGACTTAAGAAAATGTATTGACTCACGTAACTAGAAAGACCAGGAGCAGAGCTTGGCTTCATCTCTAGCTGGATCCGAATCCCTAAATGATGCCAGTAGGAACCTCTCTCCAACTCTTGGCTGTTTTCCATTCTGTTGAATTCAGTTTAAGACAGGGAACACACATGGTGGCCCCAGGCAGACCAGATTTATATCCTCCCGTGTTCAGTTTCAGCAAAAAAAAGCCTCTCTCTCTCTCTCCTGGTTATCTCAGCAAAGATCTACTCTGATTTATAGGTGCCCTGTTCCTGAACTGTCACTGTGGTTGGGAAGATGCAGTGTTCTGATTGGCTAAGCCAGAATCCCTCGCCCAGCCTCAAGGCAAGGCAAGGACCTCCCCCTGAACCCTGTAGAGTTGAGAGGTGGAAGATTCCTCAAGGAAAATCAGGATTCTACTACCAAAGAAGGAGAAAGAATACAGAGCAAGCACCTAGGTCTTGCCCACTGCATCTATGCAGTTTCCTATTGGCATGAGGGGGACCTGAGGTCCAGCAAGAAGAGGGGGCTTGGATTGTTGCATGCAGAGCAGACATTAGAAGCCAGGGCATCAGACTCCTACTCCCTCAATTTTTGTCTTTTATGTCTTCATTCTTCTTTTGGCTTGTATAATTAATATCATTGCTACATTATCTGTGTAAAACTACTAATATGTGTAAAGGGCAGATGGGTTTAAATCAGGCTCTAGCCCTTACTGGCTGTTTGACCTTAGGCAAGTTACTTGGTTTCTCTGTGTCTGGTTTCCTCCTCTTTATAAGGGAGTAATGATAGTCTCTACCTTGAAAGAGCATTGTGACAATTAAATAAAATTACTTTCTGCATATAAAGTGCTTAGAACATTGCCTGGCATAATGGAAATCCTTAATAGATATTTTCTGTTATCATCATTATCATCTTCCACTTTATTTTTAACTGCTTATCAGTATTCCATAGTTTGAAGTATTCACCGTTTATTTAATCTTTCCCTCTAGATGGACTGTCACTTTGTTTCTCTTCTTTTCACGTTTCAGAGTGGGTCAGGGAGCACCCCAGGCCATGCCCCTTTGTCCTTCTGCTGTGCACGTGTAACTAAACTTTGCCCTGTTGGGTTGGGACCTCATCGGATTGTGAACCAAGTGGTGATGGACGTGCCTGTGCAAGGGATGGACTGTTTTTCACTCGATTTGGTTAAAGGTCTGAAACTCCACAGTGCCCCTTTTATGGTGCCATTGGGGGCCAGAAATATTGAGGCAAGGGGCATCAAGATTGATGTGCTGGAAGTTCCACAATGTCACTGCTTTGACCCCCTACAAGGGCACTACTCTGCTCTTTTCTGCCCCTAGAGGGGCTCTTTCAAGAACCTCAGAGGCCACGCTGCACTGGGAGCCCACAGAGACTTGGACGCTATCAAATGGGTTTGCCATGTGCCGTGTCATAGGAACAAATACACGTTCAGAGAAGAGCGCAAAGGAAGACATTCCCTAAATGTTTAGCAGAGGTCAGCCCCAGGTGTTAGGGTGTTCCTGTGGTTACCAGTTGGTTGTTAGCCTTTCTGTGTTTTTTAGACTTTTATCCTTATCACTTTTGTCATCAAGAAAAACATTGTGGTATGTTTTTATTCAAGTATAATTAACATACAACGTTACATTAGTTTCAGGTGTACAATATAATGATTTTAACAATTCTCTACATAACCCAGTGCTCATAAGTGTACTCTTAATACCCTTTACTTATTTCACCCATCCCCCACCCACCTCCTCCCTGGTAACCACCGATCTGTTCTCTGTAGTTAAAGAATCTATTCTTTTGTTTGTCTCTTTTTATCTTTGTTCATTTGTTTTGCTTCTTAAATTCCACACTGAGTGACGTCGTATGGTATCTGTCTTTCTTGAGTGCTTTCACTTAGCATCATACCCTCTAGCTCCATCCCTGTCATTGCAAATGGCAAGATTTAATTCTTTGTTATGGCTGAGTAATATTCCATTGTCTATCCATGGGCACTTGGACTGCTTCCATGTTTGGCTATTGTAAATAATGCTGCAGTAAACATAGGGGTGCATGTATCTCTTTGAATTAGATTTTGTTTTCTTTGGGGAAATAGTAGTGGAATTACTGGATCATATGGTATTTCTATTTTTAATTTTTTGAGGAACCTCCATACTATTTTCCAAGTGGCTGCATCAGTTTGCATTCCTACCAACAGTGCACAAGTGTTCCTTTTTCTCCACATCCTCACCAGCCCTTATTTCTTATGTTTTCTTTTAGCCATTCAGTAATCATCGGGGAAACGCAAATTAAAACCACAATGAGAAATCACGTGACACCTGTCACAACAGCTAAAAGAAGCATTATTTTATATACATACTATCTAGGGGCGTCTGGGTGGCTCAGTCGGTTAAGCGTCTACATCGGCTCAGGTCTCGATCTCACAGTTTGTGAGTTCGAGCCCACCTTGGTCTCTGTGCTGACAGCTCAGAGCCTGGAGCCTGCTTCGGATTCTGTGTCTCCCTCTCTCTCTGCCCCTCCCCTGCTTGTGCTTTGTCTCTCTCTCTCTCTCTCTCCCTCTCTCAAAAATAAACATTTAAAAAATTAAGTAAATAAATAAATGCTATCTAGATATGAGTCCTGGATCCAAGTCACTTACCAGTCTGGGCCCTATTTTCCTTATGTGGAAAATGGGATCAGCACTCTGGTTCGTCACCCTTCCTGGGGTTGGTACCCCCAGATATGCTATATATCTAGCATATAGATTAGAGGAGAGAGAAGAAACAGTGCTCTGTAAACCATCAGGCACAATGAACTGGGGGGAGGCAGAGTTGTTATTGTGTGGTCATAGCCCAGCCCAGCCTCCTCGCACTGGGAGCAGTGCCCTAGTTTCCCTTCCCAAAGACCACATTCTCTGGCTGCTCTCTGAAGGAACTTGGCAAAGGGATGCTTCGTGTTTATCACGCACCAAAGAACTGGGCACACCCCATCACCCAGTGTTGAACCCTCAAGACACAACATGCAGACAGGTCTTAAAGAGGGCTGCTAAGACAGGGGTGTCACTGGGGACGGGGTGGCCTTCTCTTTCCTCCCCACCATCCCCAGGCCTCCTCTTGCTGCTGTGATCTGAGGCCTGATACGAAGAGGAGAGAAGGGGCTCTTTGCATGAACTCCCAACAGGAAGGTGGCTGTTGGGTAGGTCTGTGGAACAAGTTTCTTGCTGGATACTGGAGAGATTCATTCCAGCATGTCACACCCTTTTTTATTTTTTACCCATATATATTTTTTATTAATTTGTTTTATTTTTTATTTTTTTAAACTTACATACAAATTAGTTAGCATATAGTGCAACAATGATTTCAGGAGTAGATTCCTTAATGCCCCTTAACCCATTTAGCCCATCCCCCCTCCTACCACCCCTCTGTAACCCTCAGTTTGTTCTTCATATTTATGAGTCTCTTCTGTTTTGTCTCCCTCCCTGTTTTTATGTTATTTTTGTTTCCCTTCCCTTATGTTCATCTGTTTTGTCTCTTAAAGTCCTCATATGAGTGAAGTCATATGATATTTGTCTTTCTCTGACTAATTTCACTTAGCATGATACCCTCCAGTTCCATCCATGTAGTTGCAAATGACAAGATTTTTTGATTGCCAAGTAATACTCCATTGTGTATATATATATATATATATATATATATATATATCCCACATCTTCTTTATCCATTCATCCATCGATGGACATTTGGGCTGGTTCCATACTTTGGCTATTGTTGGTAGTGCTGCTATAAACATGGGGGTGCATGTGTCCCTTCGAAACAGCACACCTGTATCCCGTGGATAGATGGCTAATAGTGCAATTGCTGGGTCGTAGGGTAGTTCCATTTTTAGTTTTTTGAGGAACCTCCATACTGTTTTCCAGAGTGGCTGCACCAGCTTGCATTCCCACACACAATTTTTTTATTTAAACAAAGAGCCTCTACTAAGCTGGAACCAAACTAATGACTAGTGCCCATGGCAAAAGTCAAGTGTCGTTGGGTGTTTATTTAGTCACTAAATGAGTGGATGGATAGAGGAGGGAGAAAAAGAGTAGCCCCCAGGCCCCCTAACAAAGGTACATGTTCCAGGCTATGATCTAAGCTGAGCCTTTCATTTGAGTTCTGAATATTCTTTAGTTCCATGATTAAATTAAATTAGAAATAAATTTAGTCAATCGTAGCATTACCTACTGCCCTTAATATATGCTGGTGTTTGTGTGTCTACTGGCAGGCTGTGGGGCCCAGCCTGGGATTTGAGAGAGCCAGGACTCTCTACGGGGTAATAGCTCTATTGTGTTTCACCCCGTGGACTCCAGGCAACTTATTACCACCAACCGCCCCCAACCCTGCTTCAATCCAACAAGCCTCCTGTGAAATTGGATGGAAGGCAGGAACTTTTGTAGCAAACTAGATATCGCCTGTCTTTTCTTGGCCACAGAGGACCCAGCCGAGTTGAGGGAAAGGGATTTTTAAGAAGAGGTGCTTTATTTGTGAAAGCCAACGAAATGAAGTTAGAGACTGCTCCCAGAGAAAGCTGGCTGACATAACCAAAAGGATTAGAGGTGGGGGAAGGGCCCGAGGGGAGCTGCGTGAGGCCTGGATAAAAACAACACAGCCAGATGGAGGAGCAAGATGGCATGTGAAGGAAGTCCTGAGGTCCCAAGGGGAAAGAGACCGACTTGTCCAGCAGAACTGGACCGGCAGAATTGGGGGGGGGGGGTCCTGTCCACACAGCTGGAACTGACCTCACTGCCAGACACCAGGGGTTCATTCCTACTCTCCCCCGCCCAGCTTCCCTTGGTGCCTCCAGCAAAGGCAGAATCTGAAACTAAGGGGACTGTGACCCTGACCCATTTTCCCCCTAACATTTCCTTCTGAAAATTATCAAACCTACAGAAAAGCTCGGAAAGAGTTGCACATTGAGCGCTCATGTGCACCATCTAGATTCTGCAGTTAGTATTCCTCTACTGACTTTATCATATATCTGGCCATCCCTCTCTCCATCCGTCAATCAGTTTTCCTTTTTGAGATGTTTCAAAGTAAGTTAGAGAGACCCAGGTGCCTTTGGACAGTTGATTACAGTGGCATAGGAAAGGAGACATTTTGTTGTTACGTTTCTTGCCCCAATTGTCACATATTTTCTCCAAAAAACTTCTTACCAACCTTGTGGAGCTCCCTCTTTTACTTCTGGGCTATCAACTTTAAAGGTCTCCAGGGGTCCTGGAGGCAATGCAAGGGACTGACGCAGCTCTGGTGTAAGGTTGTGGGGAGTAGCAGGAGCTGAGGCGGCCCTGGGAGCACCTGCCCCATAGAGAGGGGTGTCCACTGTCAACTCCAGCCCACTGCTGCCACATGAGACTCATGAGGATTTTTTGTGAGATCTTCTACATTTTAAGTGTTTCCAAATAATGTTTACAGACTGGGTATCAAAGATGACTCTTGTGTATGAGTTTTCTGTAGTTGTCATAGCAGATTACCATAAACGTAGGAGTTTAAATGACACAAAGTTATTCTTACAGTTCTGCAAGTCCGAAGTCCAACATAGGGCTCCTTGGGTGAAAATCAAGGTGGTGGCCAGGCTGCGTTCCCTCCTGGGGGTTCTGGGGGAATCTTGCTTATCTGGGTTGTTGACAGACTTTAGTTATGAAGAGTGAGACCCCGTTATCTTGCCGGCTATCAGCTGAGGAATGTTTCCACCTTCTAAAGGCTGCTCACCTTCCGTAGCTTATGAGCGCCTCCTTCAGTCTTCAAAGCCAGCAGTGGTGAATTGAGTCCTTCTCACAGTTCCATTCTTTGCCCCATCCTTCTCATCTCTCCAACCCAACCAGAAAGGTTCTCTACCTTTAAGGACACTCGTGGTTACATTGGACCCCCTTGGGTAATCCAGGGTCCTCAAAGTCATCTCAAGGTTCTTAACCTTAACCACATCTGCAGAGTCCCTTTTGCCACATAAGGTAATATATTCATAGTAGACATTTCTCCAAAGAAGGTAAATAAATGGCCAAGTAAGTATATGAAAATATACTCAACACCATTAGTCATTAGGAAAATGCAAATCAAACCAAAATAAGATAACACTTCACACCCATGAGGATGGCTATAATCAAAAAGATGGACAATAACAAAAGTGGAGAAATTGGAACCCTCATAGGTTGCTGGTGGGAATGTAAAATGTTCTTGCCACTTTGGAAAACATTTTGGCAGTTCCTTGAAGAGTTCAACGTTGAATTACCTTATGGCCCAGCAATTCTACTCCTTGGTATATACCCAAGAGACCTGAAAACATGTCTACACAAAAACTTGTACATGAATGTTCATGCCAGTGTTATTCATATAGCCAAATATCAGTCAACTCAAATTTCAATCAGTTGATGAATACATAGATGAAATATGGTATATCCATGCAGTGAAATGTTATTCAGCCATAAAAAGAATGAAGTATCAATCCATGCTAAACATGGATGAACCTTGAAGACATGTTCAGTGAAAGAAGCCAGGCACAAAAGACCACATAGTATATGATTCTATTTGCATAAAATGTCCAGGATAGGAAAACCCATGGAAACAGAAAACAAACTAGTGGTTACTAAGCCTGAGGGGAGGGGAGAATGGTTAGTGACTGCTAATGAATATGAAGTTTATTTTGGGGGTGATAGAAATGTTCTGGAATTAGATAGTGGTGATGGTTGTACAACTTGGTGAAGTATGTTAAAAAGTACTGAATTAGACACTTCAAAAGGGTGAATTTTATGTTGAGTTTTATGGTATGTGAATTATATCTCAATTAAAAAGGAGATTCAATATATAAGATTAAGCTTAAGTAAAACTGCATAGTCTTGTATATTAAATATAAAACTTTAGCATGAACTCATGATGAATCTACTAAGATATATTTTTGACTCTGATCAGTGTAAAGGTGTAGAAACCATAACCAACCTAGTAGTTAATGAAGGCCCTTAGTGTCCGTATTGCAGGATCCAAATGGTGATATCGATGATAATCAGGAGCCAGGGTTCCTTGGCAGAATGACTGATCCAGGTGAGGGCAGAAAATGTACAAGTTAAGCCTGGAGCATCTTTTATAATCTTTTATCAGAAAGCAAGGAAGTTATCAGTACTCTGGGGTCATATCCAAAGGACTAGGAGCCAACTTGAGGAGACTCTCTTGGGCTAATGATGGTTTTATTTGGGAACCATAAAGAATAATATTTGCAGTGAACTGAAACATATTATGTTAACATTTATGACCTCCTAATGAAAACAGATAATTGGCTGTCTTTGGAAGATGCTGGGGAGCCGAGTCATTCTAAAAACTGATAATCAAGAATGTATCATGTCTTTCATGTACTTCGGGGTAAACAAATTCTTGATGTGGTCATTTTTCTTCACTGTAGTATCCCTGCTAGAAAATCAAGAATGATAGAATAAGAGTATCACCATTTTAAAAACCTCCAGTGAAATGAAGGATTTAGACATTGGTCATCGGTGGCCACTAACATCACAAAAGGAAAGATAACTGGACAGTATGTTTTTCCTTTGGGATGCTCACACCACTAGGGAGAGGTTGCCAGAATATCTCATCAAAGTAGGTCACGTCTCTAGATCTAACCACCAACGTACTAGAACCAAGGAAGAGTGGACAGAGGAACGTGTTCAGAGACACCACAGCAACCCAAGCAGCAAAATGCAGACTGTAGGAAATCCAGTAGGGCAAAGGACCCAGTTTCTTCAACAAGTACATTGTAAAGAAAAAAAGAGACTTAGAAGACACATCAGCTAAAGGCATCATGTGGGCCTGGTCTTGATCCTGATTTAAGTAACTGTAAAAAGACATAAGAAGAGCAGGGAAACTTGAGCACCAACTAGATATTTGATGATACTAAGGAACAGTGTTGATTCTTTGGGGGTGTTACAGTGATATTAAAGGCCCACAGGGCACGGCCTCCCACCCCAAGCTTACCATGTGCCTGGTGGAGAGCAGAGGAGAAAATGTGCAAGCAGAGCCCAGGGAGGGAGAGCAGAGGGGACCGAGCCAGTGAAGCTGAGTCCGTTCATCCAAACTCATGGATAAATGGTTTCTCCTCCACTGGTGAGGAATGTGCAAGGGGTGGGGAGAGAGGCCAGAGTTGGACTGAAGCTCTGTCTTCCACTGGGAATCCTGAGGATGGGTAGCCACCTTCCTGTGGCTGTTGAGGCTTAAACAAGTTAGCACATGGAGAGCGCCAGACCCCATGTTGCTCCCTCAGCGCTGGCTGGCTTTGGTTTGTAACTGCTCTCCTACAGAGTCAGGGGGCTCTTGCATACATATACCTGTGTACCGTGTGTGCAGGAACTGGAGGCCAGGCTTCGGGATGCTAGGTGGAAGGAGGTTCTGAAGTGACTGAGGTATTCCTGGCTCTCACTCATTCCCTAAAGGCTGGAAAGGAGTGGGCTTTGCAGTTAGCCAATTGTTGAGTTCTGTTGGCAAGAGGAGAGCTGAACCTGACCTCTCCTTGTCCCCTGTGTCTCCCTCTAGCTGCAACAGCAAGCGCTACCTGGAGACACTCCCCAACACCAGCATCATCATCCCCTTCCACAACGAGGGCTGGTCCTCCCTCCTCCGCACCGTCCACAGCGTGCTGAACCGCTCGCCCCCGGAGCTGATCGCCGAGATCGTGCTGGTTGATGACTTCAGTGATCGAGGTAGGGCCCACCCCACCCATCTTCCTGCCCCCCACACTCCATCGAGTGACTGGCCAAAGGGGTGGCCGGTTTTCTTCTTCAGCAGCAGGAATGTCTGGGCCACCGTTCACTGATGCTTGCTCTGTGCCCGGCCATGACCGTGGCCCTGTATACAGTATCTCACAACAGAAGTAGGTTCTGTTTTTATCCTGTTTGTAACAATGTAGAAGTGTACTGGAGTGCAAATACCAGAAAACTTGATAAACTTAGGCACAAAAGGGGTTCATTCATTCACTAATTTCATAATAAGACCCAGAATTGGTACAGCTGCCTCAGACTGTCATCAAAGAACCAGACTTCTCTGTGCCTGCTTCCTCATCCTCATGGTCGCAGAATTGCTGCTATACCTCTGGAAAGTCTGCCTTTCAGACAAGAAGCAGCAGAAAGGGCAAAGAGAACAAAGCCTCCTTTTTTTTTTTTTTTTTTTTTCAAGATTTTGCCTTCTTATTCAGGAAAGTCTCCCCCCCACCCACCCCCCCAGGGAAAGATTTTTGGCCAGAACTCTGACATCCAGGCATCCCTATCTGCCGAGGTGGCTGGAAATATGAATGTTTTGATTTTGGGGCCTCTTGAGTAGATGTAGGAAAGGGAGAAGTGCATTAGAGAAGGTGTTGAATGAGCCCATTTTGCAGAGAAGACTGAGATACTTGCCTGCTCTGAGTGGGCTCACTGACGTGGTCTTTCCTGAGGGAAAGTAAGTAGGGTGTGATAAGGCAGTAAGGGTGATACTCACTCACTCTCGCCATCTGTGTACCAGCCACAGCTGGGCCCTCTCTCATGGGGCGGGCCAAGTTCCATCCTGCCTTGGTATCTACCCATGCTGTTCCCACTGCCTGGACACCCTCTTCCCAGCCCTTCCTATGAGAGGCTACTCTCACACCCTCTTCAGTTAGGTGCCCCACCCCCACCACCATTCACTCTTCTCCATGCATAGTTGCACGGCTACTTGTTGACCTGTTTGTTGTCAGTCCTGCTCACTAGGTCACTAGATCATTTGCAGTCTAGAGCAGGTGATTCAGAACTGTTTGCGAATTAGTGAATGAATGAACCAGAAGGGAGGAAGGAAGGAAATGCATGGCAGCTACACCCCCACCACATAAAGCCACATTAGTAGCAGGGCTGTCTTCAGCCACGGAGACAGATGTGGCTGTGGAAGACACAGACGTTCCTTCTGTGACTGGTGCTAGCCTTGTGTCTTTGTGCTCCGCCTCAGGAACCTGTCACCTGTTTTCTGAAGCATCAGCTGTCCTGGGGGTAGACCCCCAGCACTTGGCAGGATCCCTCTCGAGGACATTAGTCTTCCAGAGGGAGAATAAACCAAACATCAGCTGGATTAGAAGCGAGCGTTTCTCCTTGAACAGCTAGAAAGAATTTTTTTTATTTTTTTTAATGTTTGTTTATTTTTGAGAGAGAGACAGACAGCATGTGAGTGGGTGAGGGGCAGAGAGAGGGAGACGCAGAATCCGAAGCAGGCTCCAGGCCCCAGGCTGTCAGCACAGAGCCCGACACGGGGCTCGAACCCACGAACTGTGAGATCATGACCTGAGCAAAGTTGGGTGCTTAACCGACTGAGCCACCCAGGTGCCCCCGAATTTTAAGACCATCTAGGCTACTGGCTTTCACTGTGCGTCTCAGAGCACTAAGGGCACAGGGGTGCCTCAGGGAGCACCGTGGGCATTATGTGCAGGTGCAGGTGCAGGGCAGTATGTGCAGGTGCAGATCCCTCTGTCGGCACGGTTTATATTTGGTTCCCGAAAAGGTGTTCACTAAGAGGAGCTGCACTGCTTCAAAATGCGTAATGACCACAGATACAACTGAGCCTGCTCATTTTACAGACGGGAAACCCGAGGCTGAGAGCAGTGGAGGGCTTACCTAGAGCACCCAGCTGGTGATTGCAGACGGACAACAGTTCCGTCTTGGGGCTCCCAGTGAGGCCTGTACCTCCTCAGCTCAGCCGTTTATGAAAAACATCTGCAGAAGTGCATTTTACTCTTTTCTTTCCCCAAGGCCACTTCTCAATAAATTACTTTTCCAGCGTATTAAAGAGCAGAGTTGTTGCTAAAAAGAGCTCATTATCAAGCACATCCAGTCCTAGACTTACGATGGTTTGCACCTCTAATATCCCAGTTTCTTCAGTGTTGTACTTGGTGATAAAAATAACATGACACACCCACCCTCCAATAATAAAAGAATGTGACAGTCTTGAGAAAGAGGTAAATTTCGTAAGAATGACATTTTCCAAGCGCATCTCTTTCTCCAGAGAGCAAAAATATGGATCCTGTGTGGTGCCGTTGCCAGACCCTAATACGATAGGGAACAGAAGAGATACTATCCCATTTCACAGATGAGAATGAGAATTAAGGCCCCTGAGTGTTGCCCCTTTGTCTCAGTGAATCAGGCGTGCACCCCAGAGAACTCTTACCTCAGGCCCCTCAGTCCTACACATTAGCTGTCAGATTTTGCAACCTTCATTTTTCAGAAAGGTAATCATCATTCGTGTTCTGAGAAGAAATTCTTAAGGCAGCTTTGGAAGAAAACTTACTCAGCAGTGATTGTTTTAAAAATGAGATTTGGGAGAAGCAATTTCAGAACTATGGAGAGGCCTGTCCAAAGTACGGCAAATGTGGGCCATCACGAAAGACAGATTTCTCTGGGCCACGTGAGCAGAGGCAGTTCTCAGCGTTGAAATTCATAGATGCTAACAACGGGCGAGATTGGTGCTGCCCAGCAGAAGGCATCTTCCTCTGAAATGAGTCTCCTCCAGGATCCTCAGGGCAACTAATTGTAATTCAGCTAAGGGTTGAGACCTCGGGTAGGAGACAAAATTGGAGCAGATGAATGCTTGAAATGAGAACCAGAGCTCTGTGCAGGCAGCACCGGGGACGAGACTGGAGGCTGGTGCTGGCCTCACAATAATCCCGGCCTTGCCTACAGATAGAGTGCTGCAGTTTTCCAGGGGTGTCCAAAAGCTCTTCAAATGTGTGAGCTTTGCTTGAGGATTAAGAGGACACAGAGATGCTTTTGCACGAGTGGGAGAGAAAGACGAGGGTGGAGGGGGGCAGACCTGCCTCCAGACGGCACTGCCCGGATGGCAGATTTTTTATTAGGAGACACGACAGAGGCCTTTTTGTTCATTTGTATTTTTCTGTTCCTTTTCTCCTTTTCCTGCCCACTTTCAAATAGTGTTGGTTTTGCAGAAAAATAGGATATGCAGTAATGGAAAGGGTTATTGTCCTTGGATGAATGATGGGCTACCTGGGATGATGAGGTACAGAAATGAAAGGCGTTGGTATGATCTCATTGACAGTATTTTCCTCAACTCTACTCCCTATCAGTAAACGAACAAACACACACATGGAGAAGAAAGTCTTTGTTTGTTTGTTTGTTTTCTTTGTTTTGAGAGAGAAAGGAAGAGGGCTGTGCACCAGTTGGGGAGGGGCAGAGAAAGAGGGAGAGAGAGAGAATCCCAAGAAGGCTCCACGCTGTCAGCACAGAGCCCGACCCAGGGCTCCCATCTGACTATTGAGAGATCACAGCCCGAGCTGATGCTTAACCAACTGAGCCACCCAGGCGCCCCCTTAGAAGGAATTCTTCAGCAGGTGTTTGTAGAGCTATTGATGGGTCCCTGGCAGTGAGTGGTGCTGGGGGGATTACAGACACTGCTGGACCCACTGGCTCACACAGTAGAGACCCTCACCAGTGAAGCCAGAGTCAGGTCCTCTTTCCCATGATGGACTTATAAATTCTGACATGCACTCTTATACCAGCCCAGTCATGGGAGCACATCAGGGAATCCATTCTGCCCTGCCCTGGTCTGCATTTCAACATACCGCTCTTGCCCCTGCCCCTAAGCATCCACATCTGTTCCTCTCTCAGCCTTCATTTGCTTCCAGGACCCCACCACCATTGGGGTGGCTATTCCCCACCTCCACTGCATCGCTTCAGTTCTTTTGCCATGAGTTTTGTACTGCTTATTTTGTTTTTCCCTTTACTTGTCCTGATTTAATTCATCTTCGTATATTCAACGACACTCATGAATCGACTGTTGCTGATGCTGTGCTAGATGCTAGGGATACAGCAGGGCTGACACAGTCTTCTCCACAAAGACTCACATCTAGATGGGCAGACAGACGAGGTAAGAGACCATTGTAAGACCATGGAGTGTGTGACCCTTGGTGGAGAGCCAGGTACTGTGGAGCACAGAGAAGATCAGGAAAGACTTCCAGAGAAAATTCTAGCTAAACTCCATCCTAAGAGATCAGTAGATACTACTTCCTGGGGTATGGGGTGAAGAGTATTTGAGGCTGAGAGGACAGCATGAGCCCAGGCTAGGAGTGAAGGAGAAAATATGCAAAGTCCAGAAAGAGCCGTCTGTAACCTCATCACCTGCAGGCAATTACTATTAACATTTAGGCTTTTTCCCCCCACCCTCGGGTTTTTAATAGACTTTACCTTTTAGATCAATTTTAGGTTCACTGCAAAGTGAAGCTGAAAGTAGAGAGTTCCCATATACCCCTCCACCCCCACCACACACGTAGCTAGCCCCTGGCCCCCATCAATGCCCTGCACCTGCATCAGAGTTACATTCGTGACAATTGATGGACCTACGTTGACACATCACCCCAAGTATATAGTGGTATATTGGGGTTCACTCTTGGCGTTGTACATTCTGTGGGACAAATGTATGATGGACATATATCCACCATTAGAGGGTCCTACTGAATAGTTTCACTACCTTAAAACTCCTCTGTGCTGTGCCTGTTCCTCCTGCCTTCCCCCTAACCCCTGGCAGCCACCGACCTGTTTGCTGTCTCCATGGTTTTGCCTTTCCCAGAATGTCTAATATAACTGGAATCATACTCCAGGCAGCCTTTTCAGATTGGCTCCTTTCACACAGAAATATGCACTTAAGGTGTCTCCATGGCTTTTTATGGCTTATAGCTTGTTTCCTTTTGGTGCAGACTAATATTCCACTATCAGGATATATCACCGTTTAATTATCTACTCCTCAACTGAAGGACGTCTTGGTTGCTTTTGCAAGGTTTAGGCAGTTATGAATGAACTGTTTTAAACATCCATGTACAGGTTTTGGGGTGGACATGTTTTTAGCTCACTTAGGTAAATACCAAGGAACACAATTTCTGGACTCCCATGGGAAGAGTATGTTTACTTGTGTAAGAAGCTGCCAGACTCTCCCAAAGTGACTGTACCGTTCTGCATTCCTGCCAGCTGTGAACGGGGGCTGCTCTTGTTCCACAGCCTCGCCAGCATTTGGTCTTGTCAGTGTTCTGGATTTTTGCCATTCTCATAGGTGTGTAGGAGGGTCTCGTTTTAATTTGCATTTCCCTATGACGTGCTGTTGAGCGTCTGTCCACATGCCTGTGTGCCATTTGTAGATTTTTTTTTTTTTTTTTTTGTTTCCAGTGTCTCTTCATCTCCATTTTCTTTCTCATACCCTCCCAATCCCCTTTTAGTTCCACTCCAGCTGAGGTAACATGTTAATAGTCTGGTGTGTGTTAGTCTACACCATTCTGCATAATAATACTAACATGTAACGGCATGTAACAACAAGAGCTAGTACTTAATGAGCACCTATTTTGTGCTAAGTGAATTCCCTCATTCATTACCATAACACTCTCGTGGGTTCTCTCCTTCCCAGTGTGAAAACCACTGGGCTCAGATGATCTCAAACCGCTTTTGCCTACTTAAAAAAGGTAGTATTTCTATCCCCATTTTATAGATGAGAAAACTGAGATACAGGGAAGTTACGTGAGTAGCCAATATGTGCTTAGCTCAAAGAAGCAGAGCTTTGTTTTAAAACCATGCATTCTGATGCTAAAACCTTTACCCCTAATCTTTACATGGCTTTTTGTTTTCCTTTTTCCCTTTTAAGGATCATACTGTACACATTCCTCCTTTTATTCCTGTTAATGTATCACAGACATCCCTTGGGTCAAAAGATATAGAGCTAACTCATCTGTTTTTTAATAGCTAGATAATATCCCTCTACGTTTAGTGCCTTTACATTGTACTTTGTGTAGTGGATGTCCAGTCATATTTAACTTTGTATCCAGGTTTCTGTTACTTAACTTTTCTACAATCAGTTGCCCTTGTCATTATAAAATGACTGTCACATCTTTCCTTCTCTGACTCAACTGTGAAATAGAGACAGGAGTCAAGTGACCCCAGAATATTAGCTGTATTGTTGGAGAGGCTGGTCCAGAGAACACAACATCGATCTGTTCCTACCGCTTTCCTCCTGAACTAACTGACCCGGGGACAAGCTTAGCAGCTAAGGAACTGTGAGCCTCCCTGGCAGGGCAGAGCCTATGCCAATGAGCACACCACAGGGAGGAAAAGATAAAGCAGGCCACGCAGGTAGAATGATGGTGTGTATTTTGGCCTGCCCAGCATCACCTCCCGTGACCGCGCCAGACGTAAAATACTGTTCCCTCTACAGTATGAGGGCAGAAAAGACAGTTCCATCTTACAGATGACCAAACTGAGGCTCAAAGAGATTGGTGGTAAGTGGCCTAAAGTGCTTACCTGCCTTTAGAGTACAGTAATCCCCCTTTATCTGTGGTGACATGTCTTAAGAACCCCAGTGGATGCCTAAAACCGTGGATAGTACCAAACTCCATGTTTACCATATTTTTTTCTATATAACCGCGATATAGCTTAATTTATAAATCATGCACAGTAAGTGATTAACAACTAATAATAAAATAGAACAACTAGAACAATATGCTGTAATAAAAGCTATGTGAATACAGTCTCTCTCTCTCTCTCTCTCTCTCTCTCTCTCTCTCTTCTTGTGCCTTACTCACTCTGCTTCTTGTGATGATGTGAGACGATACAATGCCTCGTGATGAGATGAAGTGAGGTGAATATGTAGGCACTGTGAGGTGGAGGCAGGCTACCGTTGACCTTCTGACAGGTGATCAGAATCCCCAGCCTCCCGAACCACTGATGGCCGCAGGTACCTGAAACCAGAGAAAGCGAAACCACAGATATGGGGGGGACCAAGCCAGTCTCGGTTGGTAATCCCACTTGACAGAAAGGATTGATCTTCCCCGTGATGGGCTCCATAATCTTAAGAATCCCACATCTTAAGTGTCAGTCTCTAGGGTGTCTAACAACTAAGAAAATCCACAGGCTTCTTGATTTTCTTCTCCTGTAATATCTTTGACATCTACAACGCCTCTCTCTTGGAATCCAAAGGAGAGGACTCCTAAGAAGATTAGAGCTGTTACAGCATATCAATTAGTTTATAATGAGGGAACTCTAGAAACCTTTTGGTGGATATCTGGCAGGAACACAGGATGCAGGAGTCAGTATGTTTATGGGATATTTTGTGCATCTTTAAAAAAAACAGGATTTTGTGAATCAAGCACTGTATAAATGATTTACAGAGATAGCAAAAAAAAAATCAAATAAATCGCTCAGATTGCATCTGAAGCATCAAAAACACTGATGTTTGGGAAAGAATCGTTTCTGTAGTGGAAAATAGCTGCATTACATTTTCAGAAAGGTGATGTTTCTATTGAGGTGGGTGAGCCTTCTACATTTTAAAAACTTGGCACAGCACCACTGTGCTAAATTGCTGATACTCTCCTGGTTTTCTTGTGAGGATTAAAACCTACCCCTTTCCACTATTTTAGTGTTTCCTTGAAAACATAATGGCGGGGGGGGGGGGAGCAACAACCAGTAGAGCAGGTTATTGGAGGTCCTTGGAATAAGGCTTCCAGAAGGAGGACCACAGAAAGCCCTTGGCTTAGGGCTGACATGAATTGTTATTTACTCAGGGTCTTGAGGGAGATGAAATTTGAGGCCGAAATGAAAGTAAGAGGT
This sequence comes from Panthera uncia, assembly GCF_023721935.1. NCBI lineage: Eukaryota > Metazoa > Chordata > Mammalia > Carnivora > Felidae > Panthera > Panthera uncia. The sequence continues at coordinate 107,175,429 of NW_026057577.1, read as the reverse complement.
TCCTCAGTACCTAAGTTGATTTGGCTCAAACCAACCAAATCTTTTCACATCCTTCACACTTAGCACCATGGCTGGGGAGCTGAAAGGGCTGATTTGGTCTGTATCCAGGAAAGGAACAGGCAATACCAGCAATAATAGTAATGCAGCATGGTACTTGTGTGGCACTTACTGGGTACCAGGCACTGTTGTAAGTGATTTAAACATGTTGTATTTCATTTTATAGGAAGCCTCTTGAGTGGCCAACATTTGCCTTAAGGGAAAATTCACCTTCAGTAGACAGTGCAAACCAGGGTACAAGAACTTCACCTCCTCTCCATACCCCAGCTCCTGAGCAAAATGACTTTTAGGTAAAAATAACAACAGAGCTTTTAGGTAAAGAAATGCTTATGTCTAGGGGTGCCTGGGTGGCTCTTCACGGTTCGTGGGTTCAGGCCCCGCATCAGGCTCCGTGCTGACAGCTCAGAGCCTGGAGCCTGCTTTAGATTCTGTATCTCCCTCTCTCTCTGTCCCTCCCCCACTCGTGCTCTGTCTCTCTCTCAAAAATAAATAAATAAAAATGTTTTTTAAAGAAAAGAAATGCTGGGGCGCCTGGGTGGCTCCATCGGTTAAGTGTCCGACTTCAGCTCAGGTCATGATCTCGTGGTCTGTGAGCTCGAGCCCTGCGTCGGGCTCTGTGCAGACAGCTTGGAGCCTGAAGCCTGCTTCGGATTCTGTGTCTCCCTCTCTCTCTGCCCCTCCCCTGCTCATGCTCTCTCTCTCTGTCTCAAAAATAAATAAAAACATTAAAACAAATTTTTTTAAATGAAAAATAAATTTAAAAAAGAAATGCTTATGTCTAATAGATATGTTCTGCTGCTGTCATTCACTGTAAATATTGGCCCAGTTCTCTAAATACTACAAGTTCTAGCCCGTTAATGAAGCACATTGGCCAAAAAGGCAGGCATTGGCTCTAACCTGCTGCGAACACCAGACACACGGGCAGCTGTAAAATGAGCTCATTGCAAAAAGATACTTGGAGGATTCTTCCCAGTTTCCTTGCAGAACTTCCAGCCCCTGAAAAGTTCGATCATGTCTTTTGTCAGGCGACCCCCAACTCCAGAGCCAGTTTTGTTTTGATTTGAATCCAGAAGCACCTTCACAGCTGTAAACATTGGGGACTTAAAATGTAACCAGTTTTCCTAGCCAAAAATAGGTGATCCTTGACAGTTCTGAAGATCAAGAAGGCCCAGTCCACACACTTGCCTGTGATTTACTTACTCCAGAAATTAAAAGGAGAAAATTGCAGTACCGGCAGTCAATCTAGTGTTCATGGACATTGCGAGTTTAATTTCTCCTCTGGCTCTCTTCAGTCTCTAGCTTTACTATCTCAAGTAGAGCGATCTCACGAAAATGCCACTTTTGCATCATTATATAAGACAAAAAAATAAGCGTGTAGGAAGGCCATAGTAACATCTCTTCCCCTTATGTGATTTAGTCACGTTGGTTCCTGTAAAGTATTAACAGATTCAGACTGCCTCTTCCAACTTTTCTGGATGCTGTGTACATGCAGGTCCTTCTCTTGAAAGTCCAAAATGTTCATTCTTCCCAGAATAATAAAATAATAGTAATAATTTTATTTGTTTGCTTCATATGCTCCCACCTCTTCAGAGATGCCCACAGTATTTATGAGCATCTAGGAGTCTCAAAATAAGCAGTAATGCCCACCATCAACTGTATGTCCTCCAGTCCTATGCCTGTTAATGCATGGGATTTACTGGGCATTACTAATAATGTGCAGTGAGGGTGAATACAGAGGGAATTCTAAAGCTACGCTTTGTACCCAGTCTTCTCAGAAACCGTTAGGTTTTTTTTTTTTTTTTTTCCTGTAGGCTGTCAGAATATATGATCTAGAATATTCCAAAGAACAAGTGCACTCCAATCTCTGTTAATGTAAAACTCAAACTAACAATTACCTTCCCAGAATCTCCACAACAGCCAGCAGATTCATTTTAACGAGGTGGGAGGAAAGACCAGACCTGACCTTTCCCGGAAAACCTGTCCCTGCTGCCGTAAGACAGAAGAAGTGGTGCTTGAACTCATGAGTGAATGAAAATGACCTATAAATAGACCTGGTTCCTGAGCAGAGTTGACTGTAAATATTCTTTGTGGTCGACAAAAAACCCTGTTTTCTTCCTGCCTTCTGGCTGAGGGAAGATGAGAGACAGAGTGAGTTTGGTGACGTACTCCTCACCTATGGTTTGTGCCTGTGCTCCTGCAAGGACGGCTGGTCACTAATACCATGGGGGTGGCCCTGGCCCGTCTGGCCAGTGATGTTCCTTCCCCATGGCCATGGTGATTTATTCAGGGGGCTGGCCTGTGGTGCCAGCTGAGCCGAACTAGTTCTACCCCATCCTCTCCCATCTCATGAGCCAATATGTTTGGCAGGGCCCAGCACGCGTTGGCATTCAGTAAATGGTTCTTGTTAATGATGCTATTATGGTGGTGGTGGTTCTTATTACTATTAACTGGGATGTGGGGTGATGGGTGCTGAGCTACCCCATCTACCGCAAAGGTCTACTACTGGGCTTAGTTAAAATCAGAAACGTGTCAGGGGCGCCTGGGTGGCTCAATGGGTTGAGCGGCCGACTTTGGCTCGGGTCATGATCTCGCAGTCTGTGAGTTCGAGCCCCACGTTGGGCTCTGTGCTGACAGCTCAGAGCCTGGAGCCTGCTTCGGATTCTGCGTCCCCCTCTCTCTCTGCTCCTTCCCCACTCGTGCTCTGTCTCTGTGTCTCTCAAAAATAAATAAGCATTAAAAATTTTTGGGAATTTCAAACTGGGAAAGCATCAACTGGGAAGCTTGTTAAAATGTAGGTTAGCAGGGCCCAGCAGCAGAGATTCTAAGTCAGTGGTTCTGGGGCAGGCCCCAATAATCTTGCTTTCTCAGCCAGTATCTCATACTATTTTGCTAGAGTTGAAATGGTGTTTAGACTTGGAAAACACCAGATTATAAGAATGGCAGGACATCTATCACAAACAGATGCTTTGCAATAGAGTTGGATGGTGATTTCTGTGAATGTGTGCATAGTCTGGACTGCATGAGGTGCAAACACATGTGGCCCTTGGGGGAGGAGACCAGTTCAGTATCAGCCAGACCCCTGTTTTCCGGGACGCCTTGTCATAAATAACTGCCTCCCTGGAGCAGGCCATGTGGATTTATGGTCCCACATTTAATTTCAACTGCTATTCATTAATCCTGATGATCTCACTTAAATTATTAAACAGTCATATTCCAATTTTGAGGGCACTAATTATATCCTCGAGAGGCTGTTATTATCTGGATGATCACATACACTCAGCCAACACCAGACTGTTTTCTCCCCACTCATCAGAATTTTATACTTTCTCAGGATTTTTTTTAGTTGCTGAGTGTGTGTGTTTCATATGACGAGATCTCCTTGCTGAGGAGGTATAAAATGTTGGAGCAGGGGTTCTCAAATTCTGGTGTGCAGAAGAGTCACCTGCGAAGTATGTTTAGCGTGCAGATTGCGGGGCCCCACCCTGCAGACATCCAGGTTCTTAGTCTGGGTGAAGCCCGGGAATCTGCACTCTGTCCAGCTCTCTGGAGATTCTGATGCAGGCGGTCCTAGGACCACCATTGGGAAACTGAAGACCCGAGAGGGTAAAGCCCTCATTCAAAGCCCTGCACCAGAGCCACAACCCACATCTCTGGCCCCATTGTCAGGATCAAATGAGATAATAAATGGGAAAGGGCTTTGGAAAGTATTCAGCACTCTATAAATACGAGGAGGCACTATTATTTTCAAGCTGGAATGGCCTTGTGACAGAAATGGCTTGGTACTTTCTCTCTAAATTACCATAATCACCTGTTTGAGGCCCCAACCGAGCTCATAACTCTAAGTGCAGCAGGCATGGAGGAAATTCCTCCTGAAACATCCAGTAAGAAAAAAAAAAAAAAAAAAATTCTTTTGATGTGAGAATGCACTTGGGTCCCTGCCTGGTCCTCAGTCAGAAGCCCCCTGCCTTCTCTTTTCTGGGGTAGACCAACATCCCGTCCAACCTGGGGACACCTGACTTCAAAGCCCTGTTCTCCAGGGTATGGATTTCTGGCCTTTCCTGGGACATTTAAAACTCACCCACGAACATTTTTTGCCCCCAAAGTGCTTCCTTGATATCAGCCCACTTCTAACCACACTCATGGCTTTGGAAATAGAAAAGCTCAAATCAAGGCCACCCTGGTTTTGTTTCTTTCAGCTCAGTGTACTCACCTGCTTAGGTTTGTTGCAAGAGTGTCATGAGGCTAGGTCAGCAATGCTGATGGCCACCTCTGTGCTCCTGTGCCAGGTCTGCCCTGCTGTGTCACGATTAACTGGGCAGCTCTTGAGAAAGCATTTCCTCATATTGAATTAAAATCATTCCGCCCTACAACATCCGTCAGCCCGGTTTATTTCTGCCCTGATCTTCCCACGGCTCCCTCTGGGTTTTAGAAGACCCTGTTTGTATCTCCACCCGCAAGTTCCTTCCAGTACAAGATAAATTTCTAAAAAATGTGGTCGTAGAGTAAGTTCAAGAACAGACACTCCAATTCTATTCACATTTCCACCTTTATTTTTAAATATTTCTTCCACACTCCCACGGATCCTATCTCTTAGGGAGCTCTCCACATGCAAAACCTCAAGTTCAGGCATTTGCAAGTTACCCACATGCAAAATCTATTTTTAAATCTGGAAGAAGTCAAGGCTTTCCACTGATGGTAAGAAGCCTAGTGTTTCCAGGCAGCACGACTTCAGAGTTTAGGGAATTTCTGCTCTACTTTCAGGAATCTCTACCTAGCCTGCACATTTTAGAAATGAGAAGTGGAAACCTACCGGGCACTTCAGTCATTCGGCTGGTTCATGACAAAGTGCTGCTCCCATTCAGGAACATCTGCTGCTGGCTGGGCACACCCCCCACAAGCTATCAGGCACCTGCATAAGTCAGGAACACAGCCCTATCTCCCAATCCAGGCTGTTTCCAGTGGGTATGCTACTGCTGGCCCGACCATCCACTGTGCCCAAAGGGCAAGGCTACAGCAGCAGGTATAGACACCCTGGTTATGTCCCTTTTTTTTTCCCACCCTTCCCTGACTTACTGTGTGAGCCAAATGTGCACCAAAGCTCGTCCTTGAATACATTTCCCAACCGGTACAGTTGAACATCCACCCCACTTTAGTGTTCGAGCTAGCTGCTAACACAGCACATACAGTACAGACTCGCAACAGGACTCAACAGCATTCTTAGGCATCTCACAAAGGCATTGGCTCTCATGACAATTTCTTTGGATGTTCATCAGTGTCTACAGTGAACTTAATTACAAAAGCCCACCTTGACAGATCCACTTTTATGACACGATATCGACTCCCTTATAGATGATGTTGTTTTTGTAGCAGCATAAAATTGTCCTTGTGCAAATTATTTTGAAAAAAGAAACTAAATGTTAAACTTAAACCTTAAGTTGTTTGGGCTTTGAATCCTTGGGTTCTCAGGACTATCTAGCTCTAGAGTCAGACAATAGGGTGACATTGAACTAACACTTAATCTCTCTGTGTCTTAATGAGTAAAATTAGGCTACTCCCGTAAAGAGCTGTGCAGATTGATGGAGATATTGCTTGTAGAGGGATTAGAACAGTGGCTGGTTCGGAGTGACCGAGATTAACTCTACCATAAGCATTAACCTGGATACTATAACGTTCCTTGATATGAAGCTCTGTGTTCATCTGTCCTTTTTTTTTCCTTCATCCTCCTTTGTAGTTACACCTTGAAGACCCTCAAAACTTAAACCATCATTATGAATAATAATAATTTTTGACAATAATAATTGACGCCATTGCTTGTTAACATTTAATATGTGCTGGAACTGTTAATACATGATCTCACTGAATCCTATGATTGGCGTTATTGTCCTGATACTACAGATGATGAAACAGAATGAGAAAGATCAAGTTCATACAGCAAGTTAGTGGTTGAGTTGGGATCCAAACTCAAGTTTCTTTGGATCCAGAATAATACAGTATTACATATTACCACCTTTGTGATAGTAGTGATAACATGTAAAGATTTAATGCCTTACATTTTCTGATTTATTTCTCATGGATCCATTCACTCTTGGCTCCTTGACTTTGAAAATCAGGGACCAGATTGAGCCAGGACGATTATATCCACCTTTCAGAAAAACAAATGAAAAAACTGGGCATTTTTCTGCCAGAATTCCCACAGTTGATCTGCTGAGAATTTTTTTTTTCTCCCTCCAAAGCAGAGTGTGATTTTCTTTCCCTTCAACCTTCATGCCGCTGGAAAATTTTAAATTATTCAAGACACTGAAGGTTTATTATCTGCTGGAAGGCTGCAATGTAATTGCAAGGTATCATTTAAAGAGCTGTCTGTCTGTGTGAACCACCTTGTTCTGAATACCTGCTCCTTCGTAGAGCAAGAAGATGTATATTTATCTATCAGTGGTGGTTTATAACTGCCTTAGATCAATCCTATTATTCTTTCTCCACGGCCAAAGCCCCAAAATAAATGCCTGGTGATGCATAGAGCATTGAAATCATTTGTGCATCATCAGTCACTTATTTCTCTTTTGCCATTTGCATCTTGATGGACAGCTGTGTGTTTGAGGGATTTCATTTTCCTTAGAGACTGAATATATTGCCCGTGTGTAATACCAGTTTGGATATTAATCACCCCAATTAGAGAATGCTCTTTCAATTATTATATCACCCTCAGGTCTTGCTATTCGCACCATGCTCATCGTAAAGATAGAAATGCCAACTCTCATTTCATCCTTCCTTTTGACACCTGTTTCTGTACAGAGAGGTAGCCTTTCTCAGCAGTTATCATTAGCAAAAAGAGAAGATGTGTTTGTATAGCAGGGTCAAGAAGATACATTATTTCTTCCTCCATTAATGCCTCATCGACTCAATGGCATTGTGGAGTAAAAAAGCTCATCAAGTGACTTTTCCAGGTATCGGTATGAGAACTAGTAGACCAGCTTTGGTTCCAGCCCGGCCAGTAAATAGCTTTGTGACCTCAAACAAATTGCATCATCTCTTTGGGTTTCAGTGTCTGCATCGATAAAGTATGGATGACTTCTAAAATCCTGTCAACCTTTAAATCCTACAACTTTAGGATGACTTTCCTCACCTCTTCCCCAGTGTTTAGAGTTAGCATTTGATGCCTTATAGTTGTCTTAATGAATATCAGTTATTTCCTATAGCCCTGCCTACCCTCAAGAACTACTGAGGTCTGGAAAAGGTATCCTGTGCCCTTTCCTTTTCCACTGGGAAATGACCCAATATCTTAATTTTCAGAAGCCCAGGTTTGGAATTTATATATTTTTCTAAAAATCTTCTTCTATACTGCATAACTCCTAGATGATTTTTACTTCTTGTCACCTCCAGTGTTTCTGTCCTTATGAGCCTTTTCCTTCCTAATTTGTTATTTCAAATAAACCTTGGGGGTAAGAAATCCAGTATTAAAGTTATTCAAATTTTATTTAAAATAGGGGTTAAGTAGGTCCTAGGAGGTGACTCAAGGCTCTCGTCTGAGCCATGAGCCATGTTTAGTGGTCACACAGAGCATGAAGCCTTTAATTCTAAAAGGGAATAATCAGGGAGGGCTTCCTAGAGGAGGCCTCCCCGCCTAGTGAAGGGGTTTCCTGGACTAAGAGAATAGCATAAGCAAAAGCACAGAGGCGGATGGTGTTATCAGTAATAGACTGATCGTAGTGATTTTTGGCAGACTGTACCCCTCGAGTGACAGACCTCTACTTCTCTGCTGAGCTGGGAGCTCAATATTTCTAGTCCCTAAGGGGACATAATCTGACAGAAGAGTCTAGGTAGGAAATGCAGTCTGGGAGGATGTAATTGAAATTCTTAAAATATCAGAATTTCCAGACATTTAAGAAATTCCAGAATGTCAATGTTTATGGGTCAGTGGGAACAGAATACTTGAAATCAGAGCTCTCTGGTCACCATAATTATCAATTATAGAAGAACCATAAGCCACAGTTGTTCCCAAACCCCTAGAGCTGTGCTAATGGAGCAGCCACCCACAACATATGGCTGTTGGAGTTTAGATTAAAATTCAGTAAAGTTAAAAATTCAGGTTCTCCTTCACACAAGACACATTCCACGTGTTCCATAGGCTCACATGACTAGTGACTACCACGTAGGACAGCACGGAGACAGAACATCACAGAAAATTCTATCTATGTGGACATGGGTGTTTGCTGTAGTGTTGTTTGTAACAGCTAAAACCAAAGGAAATAGTTAGGAGCGTGCTGGTAAAAGTTAACAACCAGATGGAGTGAAGGTGAGGAGCCCTGATTTGTAGCATTTGCGCATTTCTGTGGTAGTAACAACTCCTTTCCCTTTAGTTTTTAAGATGTGTGGACTTCTTGGAGCGCCTGGGTGGCTCAGTCAGTTGAACATCCAACTCTTGATCGCAGCTCAGGTCATGATCTCACAGTTCATGAGTCGAGCCCCGCATTGGGCTCCATGCTGACAGCGTGGAGCCTGCTTGGGATTCTCTCTCCCTCCCTTTCTCTCTGCCTGTCCCTGCTCATGCTGTGTCTCTCTCTCAAAAATAAATAAGCATTAAAAAAAAAAAAAAAAGAAAGATTTATGGACTTCTTTTATTTTTGCTTCCCTGGCAAGCACGTTTTTCTTTACCTAACTAGGCAGAGGATGATAATTAGCAGCTATTTTCATGTTATAATTTAATACCAAATACCTCAGTAGCTTTCAGAACTCAACATCAGAGCTCCTGCTAACAGGTTCAGTGCGCTCCTCCGAAGGAGCTAGCTGTGGGCTCTCGGACATGTTCACTCATCTATTCTCTCTGCTCCAGCTGGGCCAAGTAGCATTGGCTTACTGCAGTCTGGTCTACCAAGTAACTACTGCTGGCTTCCAGACTTTTGTTGAGAGAGTTTCTGCCAGCATTGTGCAGGAACTGAGAGCTGAGAGACTGGACATCCTTCAAGGGGAGGGGACAAAACACCAGAACCTGAGAACACATTTGTAGGAATATTATTTGATTGGCTGACTTCCCCAAGTGTGCATGCAACACAAAAGGCCTTGGCTGGTCTCGGGTCACAACATGCTTGCAGACGACTTTAACCACACCTATGTGGCTCAGTCTGTGGCACAGATGTCCAGCGAATTCAACACAGCCCTCTCTGATGGGAACAGTTCTGTGAGCGCTGACCAGCCCTCCTCCCCAGATGGACATTAAGTTCACCTGCTAATTTGGGGCTCCTGGTCTTCAGCTGAGTGCTTACTGTGTGCCAGGCTCAGTACTAAGTGGTTTGTACTTGTGTCTCCGTAGTAATTCACAGCCACCCTGTGAGGTGGGGATCGTATGATCCACATTTTGCACACGCAGACCCTGAGGCTGGAGAGGTGAAGTGACTTGGCAGAGATCACGCAGCTAGTGAGTGGTAGGGCTGGGAGCTCTCCTGAGATGAGTGGGCCCCAGGTCCTCCCCACCCCATTCTGCCATTTCTCTGGTCCCTGCCCCCAGAGACCTTGCCCATCAGTCAGGCAGCAGAAGGGAATTGGCCTTGGACCTGACCCTGTCACCTGCCATTTTTCAAATTACGCCAATTACGTATCTGTTCATGCAGAAGTCTGTCTAGTGGCACTTCATGCTATGAAGCCTTGTAAATGGTTAGCGTTGATTGGGGAAAGCTCGAGTTGAGTGGCAGAGACACTGGCAGGCATGTGAATGTGGGCTGAACAAATGCAGTAAGGTGATGGGGAGCCCTGAGCCCTGCCAAGTGCCTGAACACAGCCACCAAGTGACAGCTGTGCTGCCATTTAGTGTTTTCTTGCTGGATTTCAGAGGACCAAACTCCCATAGGAGCTGCTTAGGAGATTTTATTTACGTTTTTGGGCTTAAGAAAGCTTTGGTCACATCAAAGTCTTGCGTCGGGACATAAAAAATTTCACTCAGGTAGGCAAAATGTAAACTTGTTTTAAAAAAGGGGGATTTCCCGGGCACCTGGGTGGCTGAGTTGGTGAAGCGTCTAACTCTTGATTTTAGCTCAGGTCATGATCTCCCAGTTCATGAGTTTGAGCCCGGCGTTGGGCTCTGAGCTGGCAGTATAGAGCCTGCTTGGGATTCTCTCTCTCTCTCTTCCTCTCTCTCTCAAAATAAATTAATAAACATTAAAATATATTTTTAAATGGGATTTTCTGTCTCGAGCTCTGTCATCTGAAAGCAACACTTGGATGCAGGGACCCTCACCGGCTCTGACCTCCCCCTCTCCTCTCTGATCACTCCCTGAGCCCAGGCCTGTTTAGCTCTGGGTAACGGTGATGGCCATGGGGGCTCGACGCTTACGGAGGAGGTGTTCTTCCAAATGTATTGTTTATGTCAGAGCCTCAGCTTTCCCAGGAACTTTTTGTTTGTTTGTTTGTTTTCTGCTGTTGGTTATGGCTTTTATCTCTGTGGCCTTGGTGTTTTTGTTTGGGTTTTTTTGAGAGTGGTAGTGGTGGTCGAGGGAGGGAGGCAGGGGTTGTGAGTGAAGAAAACAATGATACCACCACTGCTGCTCCCCGAGATTTATTTAAATATCATCCCACCACATTTGATTTATTCATTCACCAGGTCCCTGGCAAAAGGTTCTTACAGGGGAAGCCCTCTCCACCTCACCCAGAGGAGTGGGACAATCTCCTGTTCACCCTTCTGGACCACGCTCAGGGAAGCCATCTCTAACCCCCATTGTCTTGTCCTCAGGCAAGATAGCGAGGAGCCTTAACCTCCTTTCACCCCCCTCCCAAAATAACCCAGCTCACGCATAGCGCCCACCCCAGCATTTCCATGTCGACTTTCCTACTCAACTGTAAGTTCCCTGAGGCTGTGGACCATGTCTTAGTTACCCCTGCATCCCTGGCACCCCACACCATGCCAGGCTCATAGCGACATCATTAAATGCCTGTTGCATTAATGAACAGATATACAAGAGCACCTTGGAGGACTTGAATCAAGCCCTCCCGGTGCTATGTATTCTCGTCTCTCATTCTCTTCTATAGTGTCGGGACACCGTGGGTCGGGATGTGTCACAAAGTGTGTTGCACACGGGTTGTTCTGTTACTGACAACTCCTAAAGCCCCCGTGCTCGTGAATGACTTATTTTATGCTACAAGTGGAAGCGAACGTATGGTTCTTCTTTGTCTTACTTTGCCTCCGCCCTCTCAAAAATGGGTCCTAAACAATGATTAAGGCGTTAACACTCCTTGGGAGGAGCAAGCCCAAGACAGTGAGGGTGAGGGTTAAAAGGGAGAAGGAGCCAGAAACAAGAGGCAGTTACAGCAGAGGCTTCCACCACGCAGGAAGCTCCCTCGTGGGCAGGCAAGTACTCTCAGTGGGAATAGGGGGGCCCCTCCGTAGGTTGCAGGGAGGAACAGCATCAGGGAGTAGTCCTTGCACATGGACCAGAGGAGGGGAGATTTCTCTACCTGGCATGCCCTCCTCTACTTCCCACTGGCCAAAGTCCAGACTCACTCCCAGCCCCTTAGTGGCCACACAGAGAGCCAGATTCCATTCCCTACCGTGATTTATGTTTCCTAAGTCTCCATGTGACCCAGTATGGATGGGGTGCCCTCAGCCTCACCCTCAGAGAAAACACACAGCTTTGTGTCTAGTATCTCCTTATCATAATGACAGTCACACATTTGCTGGGCCCTGGATGGGAGAGAAAACGATGGTATTACGGCTCGTGGAGCTCGCGGCACGGGCGTGGTGCGGGACCCCCGGTATATCCCTGTGACCCTGTCCCTGTATGAATGCCTCCAGTCGTGGGTGCTGTCATCTGTACTTCTGTACTCCACGTCCTCCTGAGAAGTTAGGCATTGTTGTTGCTGGCCTACTTCTCATCTCCCCGACCAGATGGTCAAGTTATGGTACTGGTAGTAGATTGTGCCAAATTAGGACATGCGTGATAGAGTTGGATCCTCCTAAAGATGCATTGGACGCAGACATCTCTCCAGTGCTCCGTAGGGCTAGGGAGCAATACAGATGAAGGGTCCGAGACAGATGTCTGCCCTCACAGGGCACAGAGCCCGACCTGCCTGTCCACTCTCAGCCCCCAGCACCCCCCTCTTTCCTCACACGCTTCCCTCCACAGCCATTTGTACTTCTGTTTCTCTGCCTCTTCACATTCCTCGTCAGCCTCCGAGGCCCAAATGGGTCAGGTCTTTCACCTCCGAGAAGGCTTCTCTGATGCGCCAGCCCAGGCTGGTCTCCCTCTCCTGGGGTCGTGCAGCTTGGGGGCACGCCTGCAAAGTGGACGCTCACTGGTCGGTATGGTTTCAGGCCTGGCACTTGCCTCTGCTGCTGGAGAGTGAGCAGTTGAAGGTCAAGGGCACGGGGAGGGGAGGGGGATGCCTTGAAAGCTTGCTGGTTCTGTGAGCACTTGCTAAAAGTGATGTGTTTGAGGCAATAGCCACTACTGTGTATCAAAGATTCGATCTTTTGGTGTCCTAACTCTCTGATACCTCTCTACTCCTCCCAGCATGAATAACTTGGTTTGCTGTCCTTTGGCAGATAAGGCAACTGAAATGCAGGTGTTTCGTGACAGACATGTCACCCTGACTCCAGACACCATCCCTCATTTCTGTTCTCACTGTAACCCAGCGAACTCAGCTATGTGGTAGTAGCCACATTTCAGGGATCAGGAAATCGAGGCCCAGGAAGAAGAAATAAGTGGTTTAAGGTCATACAGCAAGTCTGAGGCCAGACTCACTCAGCCCTGGAACCCAGGTCCATACCAAGGACCACTCCCACCCCACAGATCTTTCTGGGTCGCAGACCTAGCACCTTACTGCCACCCTCAGATGTTTGGCCACAAGACTCAGAGCCTTCGTTTCCTGGAAGCCTCTGTTCTAATGTTTAGAACGGGAATGGATCCTGAAGTTGAATTCATTTCTTCTTTCTATGGCATCACAAAGGTGTCTCCAGCTTAAGCTTAAGAAGATTAAGTCTGCATTTACAGACCTGCCAACTAGGCCATCCCCCTCCCTCGAATATGCCGGAGGCCGTCAGCTACACACGTCTGAGATGCTGCCAGGTTCAACTGGAGACTCCCCCATGCTGCACAGATGACCCCTCAAGTTTTATGTCTTACCATCTACACGTGACAGGAAATACATAGGACACCCTTGAAAACTGAAGGAGCTGATGCTTATTTCAGGGTGGACCGGAATGCTGGGAGGCCTCGTTGGTGTGGGAGGAGAAAGGGCCTGGGGGAGGAATCTGAGGCGGCGAACGTGGGGCAGACAGAGGGAGCGTCTGCCCATTGAAAAACCTGTGTCCTCATGCCCGTCTGTCACAGGCCCTGCCTCTCTCCAGAGCATCATCTAACCATCTGTGGAATGAGGAGAATGGCCTACCTCTGTGATTTTCTGTTTTTTTGTTTCCTTTTTTCAATAGTGAAAACTTTTTTCAAAAGCAGTCTTGCCCAAGAGCCTGATGGGGAAAATAATTTAAAGTATAGCCTCCCGCCAACCCTCCAAAGATGGGAGGAGAATCTGGCTTTCGGTCCAGGGCCCCAGTGTGTATGGGTGAAAAACAGTGGCCTCTGTGGTTGCTAAGCTCTCGGGCTTGCAGTGAAGAACGGTCAGGCGGTGGGCTCCCAAAGAGAAGCTTCACAGGCTCAGCTCTAAAGGACCTTGGGTCCTGAGGGACCGATTACTGTGCCTTACACCAGTGTTTCTCCACGGGTTCAGTGGATCCAAGAGTTAGGGAGTTTTTTAATTGGCCTTTTCATTTTGATTTTTAATCTTTTAAAAAATTATTTTAGCAACTATAAAGATGCTACTCTTTGCAGTGAAAATTCACACTTGGAGGACAGTGAAACCTTGGCTGATCTGGGGCACCTGAGTGGCTGGTCCGACTTCAGCTCAGGTCGTGATCTCACGGTTTGTGAGTTCGAGCCCCGTGTCAGGCTCTGTGCTGACAGCTCACAGCCTGGAGCCTCCTTCAGATTCTGTGTCTCCCTCTCCCTTTCGGCCCCTCCCGCACTTGTGCTGTCTCTCTCTCTCTCATAAATAAATAAATAACTTAAAACAAATTTTTTTTAATTAAAAAAAAAAAAAGAAAGAAACCTTGGCTGATCTGGCTGATATTTCTCAAGTAAATTCCTGGGTGTGTTTATGGAGGCGCCCACAGTAGTTTGTTTCTTTTAAAGTACTGTTCATGACTTCAACTTGAGAAACTTTGGCTCAGTGCATCCCAGAGAAGCTGCCCATTAAGCACATTTTGAGGAGGAAGAGGGTGTGCTGTGCAGAGCTGCCTGAAGAGGGCAGTATGCAGAGATGATTGCAGAGACGAGTGCAGGGAAAGAAAGGTGACAAATTGGTAGGTACAGCTGAGCCCATTCCTATTAAATATAGAACCATGCAAAACATCTGTAAACATACATATTTTTTTAAATGCTTGAAAGCATAAAATTTAGTAGTGGTTTGGGTAGTAGAATTACAGGTGGCTTTTATTGTCTTTTTTCTGATCCATTAAACTCCTTTGGTTTAGAGAACTCCATTTGGTAAATTACTCCTCCTTTGCTCTAGGTCATAAATTTCTGGCTTTGAAGAGTTTTATGTTCCTTTCAAGGTGCTGGATACAGCCCCACAGACCTGCTTACTAGGCCTTCAAAATAATTTTAAAATATGATTGAATTGTCAGTAGTTGGAAGTTGGGAGAATTCCCATAAAACTCTGGTACTGTGGTCCTCCTGATATCATCTCTGGGCCCGCAGCCCCAGTTGGGTTTGTGGGTTTCCATCTGGCTCATTTCATACACATCTGTCAGCTGCCTGGCCCCGGAAGCATGTCAGCCCCCGTTCTGCTCTTCATCCTAGGACCCTTGAGGCATCCCATAGGGTCTGCTCCCCCTATGAACTGAGGACTTAGGGGTGATGACTGAGTTGAGAGAGAAGGCTTTGAGACCCTGTTTGCACTGTGCTTTAATTACATAAGATGAATGGAGTGGGGAGGAATGGTTAGGGGAGCCTCCCCTGACTACATCCTCATTAATTGCTGAATATTGGACCCAAAGCATCTGTGAGGTGTTGGTGCCTCTACCTAGCAGTTCATATTTCTGAAAAGACCAGATAGGAGCAGTCTTTACCATTTCTCTTGCTGAATAAAACGCATGGAGCACTGGGAAGGAATTCTGTTGAGGGCAACTGGGTTGCCCTCTCTGGCCTCGATTACGTGAAAGAAATGGAATGTGAAGTGTTCTTTATGGGGGGAACTGTGCCTACAAAACGTGAATTGGGGAGGTAGGGTTTCCCTGGGAGCTTCAAGGCTGATGCCATTCTTCCTGGCTTGGTGTAACATTGACAATGATAATAACTGTGGCCGACAGTATTGATGCTCAGTCTGTCCTCAGACACTGGGCTTGTCGAACACTCCGCATACATCATCTCATTTCATTCCAGCACCCTAAGAAAGGAGGGCCTATGTTATCCCCATTTTTCAGATGAGGAAACTGAGGCTTACAGAAATTTACTGTGGAAAAGCTAGGCGTTTGACCTCAGTCGGCCAGACTTTGGAGCCGTGCTCTTAGCCGCTGTGCTGTGCACCCTCTCCTGTCTTGTGTGCCTCTCCTGCCCTTTCATTTTTACTAGTGACAATGAGAATGATGTTCCCACTCTGCATCTTTTTAATGTTTATTTGTTTATTTATTTTGAGAAAGAGAGTGAGCACAGGTGCATGGGCGGGGGCAGGGCAGAGAGAGAGAGATTGAGAGAGAGAGAGAGAGATTGAGAGAGAGAGAGAGAGAGAATCCCAAGCAGGCTCCGAGTTGTCGATATAGAGCCCAACACAGGACTCGGTCTCACAAACTGTGATGTCATGACCTCAGCCAAAATCAGGAGTCGGATGCTTAACAGTCTGAGCCACCCAGGTGCCCCCCCCCCCCGACTCAGCATCTTTAAGCACCCTTATACAAACATGCTGCCTGGAAGGCAGGAAAGGGATTACCACCCCATTTAACAAGGAGGTGAGGAACCGAGGCCCAGAGAGGGAAAGGGGACCTTTGTAGTGTCACATAGCTAGCCCTAATTCTAGCTCCACGGAGCATTCCCGGGACATTCTCCCCCACTGATCGTGGCCATGCCCCACCACCACAGCCACGGTCCTCCAGAACTTGTTTTCACAGACGTCTGCCTCATTGGATGTGCAGTTGTCAGAGCTGGGCACCCCCCCACCCCCGTTTTCCGCCTTTGTGCATATGAGCCTTGCCACAGGAGCCATATTAATCATTCCAAGTTGAAGGTTACCAAGAAAAATATGCCAGAGTGTGACAGGCCATTAGTATTTGTGTTGTAAGGAAACCAGTAATCATCTTAATTGGTGCACACTTGGGAGCAGAGCAGGGCTCCATTCTGAAGGGTTGTCTCCTCCTTCATATACCATTAACGCATTAAAAGCCACAGTAAAA
The DNA here is from genome assembly GCF_023721935.1 of Panthera uncia. Classification (NCBI taxonomy): domain Eukaryota; kingdom Metazoa; phylum Chordata; class Mammalia; order Carnivora; family Felidae; genus Panthera; species Panthera uncia. The sequence continues at coordinate 107,158,946 of NW_026057577.1, read as the reverse complement.
GCACCTTTCTAACCACCCTCGTCCACAGAGGCAGCTTTTACCAAGGAACTGCATCTGGCCCCTGAAACTCTGGGCCCTCCAGGCTGGGCAAACCTTCTTCACTCACACTGGCTGGGCCAGAGTGTTTGACCCTAGGAGCGATTTGAGAGGTCAGAGCAGCAGCCCTGCCTTTGGCCCCAGCAAATTTATGCTCCATGCTGTGGTTTTGACGGTGACCAGATTTGTCTCCTAAAACAGGTGGCCTGGAGACCAGGAGCAGGCCTAGGGGAGGAAAGCCTAGTATGCCGACCCCATCCCCTTCTTCCCAGTCCCTATTCCGAATCCTAACAGGGCTCTGGGTTTTGTTTTGTTTTTTAATTTTTTTTTTTTAGATTTATTTATTTTTGATAGACAGAGAGAGACAGAGCACAAGTGGAGGAGGGGCAGAAAGAGAAGGAGACACAGAATCCGAAGCAGGCTCCAGGTTCCGAGCTGTCAGTACAGAGCCCCACATGGGGCTCAAACTCACAAACCATGAGATTATGACCTGAGCTGAAGTTGACGCTTAACCGCTTAACCGACTGAGCCACCCAGGCGCCCCTGGGGTTTTGTTGTTGTTTTCAAACATTTACTTCCATGTAGGAAACATGCCCATCCTATCCTGTATCCACCCCTCACCAGAGATTCTTGAAGAGCAGGGCCTGGCCTCCTCTTTGAGAGTCTTCCTTTTGTGTAACACCCTGAGCCAAGATTTTGTCCAGCTCTACTTTATCTAGTTTACAATATGAAAACAGCTATTCTTTGAAATAACTATTTTATTATGATATCAAATATGCCACTTAAAATATCTCTCTCCTCATTCCAGCCACCTTCCTTCCTGAGATTCTCACCATTCTAAACAGAAACTGCCGGGGTGGGGGGACTAAAACTTGGGAATTCTACTTTGGAGGGCAACTTGGGAGGATCAAAAAATTGTAATGTGCATATTGTAAAATCTAAGAGCTCCATTTCTTGGTGTCTATCCTAGAGAAATAGTCACCATGCATGCGGTGAGGCACATATAAGGTTGCTCACCACAGCACTGTTTATAATCCTGCTGAATTAGAAATGATCTAAGTGCCTATCAATGGAGCATATATCAATGGGACATATCCCTAATATGGAATATGATGCAGCCATTAAAAGGGGCTGGATCTAAATGACACGGACAGAGCTCTAAGATGTATTATAAAGTAAAAAGCAAGCTGTATAACCATTTATGTAAACACACACACCAAACAATGATGTTTTTGATACATATGCCTTCGTGTGTACAAACACATAGAAAAAGGCACGGATACATATACTCCAAATTCCTAACAGTGGTGATTTACTGAGTAAGCCCCATGGAGTAAGCCAAGACCAAAGATCTCTTTTATTTGTAGGATTTTTTGTTTTAACAAGGAGAATATGTGTATTATTTCTCATTTAATTAAAAAATAATACTGTCCTGAAGGAAAGGAGGTAGTTTGTTTACTTCATTTCCTGCAAGGTTTTAGAGATTTAGCATGTTCCCTTTCTAGACAGGGTGGGGAGGATTTGTGACTTAATCCTTTGTAGGCTGAATTTTTGTTTCTTAGCAAAGCCTCTGTTGGATGCCCATACATTCTTAAGTGTATTTTAATTAGAAGAAATTATGAATTACCTTTTAATTCAGAAGAAATCATGAATTACTTTTAATTAGAAGAAAGCGTGAATTACTTCTTCATTGTTTATTAAAGATTTATCATGGTGAGAAGACATGAGGTCTGTCTAGTTCCCTGGATACTCAACTGCTTCGGGGCTGTGTTTCTATTTCCTTGGGTCGCTCTCTCCACCTGAATGTCCTTCCCCACGTTGCCACCCTGATGATTCCAGGGAAACTCTGCTTGGGAGACCCTGCTCCCCTTGGTCTCCTCCCCAGAGTAAATGTGTTCCTAACGAACTGCCATTAATCATTGCTCATGCTTCCCCTGGTAAAGGTGTGCAAAGTCTGGAGTCAGACCACCCCTTACCCCTAGGTCAAGTTCCTGCTCTGCTCCTTACCGGCAGGATAGAGGACCATCCAGCTCTCCAAGCCTCAGTTTTCTCATCCCTAAGATGGAGAGGGCATCCCACCTTAAGGATCCTTGTGAGCATTAAATGAGATGATGTTGGTAGAATGCTGAGCACCGTGTCTGGCACAGAATCACTCTCACTATGTGGCAGCTGTTCGTGTCATTCTTACAGCAGAAATACCTTCCTCAGTAGACCAGGGGCCTGAGTTCGGTTCTCTTGGTTTGTGAACACCTTGCACTGTCCCTATCCAACATGAGGCTCAGTTAAATGTCACTTCGCACTGAACTGTGCAGTAAGGGATATGGAAGGATGACCATCTGGATCATGGGGATGGTCTACTAAAGGGACAGAAAAGCCGCAACAGACCACAAAGTATTAAAAGAGGCCACTCTGACAGTGGTTTTCATTGATTTTTGCATATCTGATTTTCAGTGATTTTCAAAATGAGCACATTTTACTTCTCTAATTTTTATTTTTATTATTTTTTTAATATGAAATTTATTGTCAAATTGGTTTCCATACAACACCCAGTGCTCATCCCAACAGGTGCCCTCCTCAATACCCATCACCCACCCACCCCTCCCTCCCACCCCCCATAAACCCTCAGTTTGTTCCCAGTTTTTAGGAGTCTCTTATGTTTTGGCTCCCTCCCTCTCTAACCATTTTTTTTTCCCTTCCCCTCCCCCATGGTCTTCTGTTAAGTTTCTCAGGATCCACATAGGAGTGAAAACATACAGAATCTGTCCTTCTCTGTATGACTTATTTCACTTAGCATAACACTCTCCAGTTCCATCCACGTTGCTACAAAAGGCCATATTTCATTCTTTCTCATTGCCACGTAGTATTCCATTGTGTATATAAATTACAAAAAAAAAAAACTTCTCTAATTTTTAAATGCCCCACTCCCAAGAGGGAAGATGTGGTAACCCACAGGAATGGGGTGGCAAAGGAGGGATAGCCAGGCACTGTGACAGAACCGAATAGAGAAGGTGCTGAGGAGGCAGGGGGCATTGCTGGCACGCCTAGGTTTTACCACCTGATTTCTGGGTCATGCCATTCAGCTATGGCTCTGCCTCTCAGACAGCCACCTGGGCCCTGCATGGGAACAAGATGCCTCCCCAGGGGGCCTTGGCAGTGGGCATCGGAGGGGTGTGTGTGTTTGAGCACGAGTTAACAAATTAGACTACATGGGCATTGAGTGACTCATGGACAACCAGAGGACTGGAAAAATCTTCTGTGTGGCACCGGTGTATGTTCAGAATGCACAAAACTCCCAGGCTGCATTGCCTCACACGGACCCACGTTGTGAGTTCCCTGGGAGGCAGCATTCCATGTGCTTTCTGGCCCTTGACAAATAAAGCAAATACAACATTGAGAAGTAAACTTTGCTCACAGCTGGGGCAAGGAGAAAATTACAGGGGTAGATGAAATAGGCTAGCCCTCGTGAAAAGAAAAGCATGTTCTCTATGCAAATTACTACGTGCCTATCAGGAGTCCTCATGTTAAAGGCTTAGGTCCTCAGAACTGGATTTTCACCATTTTAGAGCTGGCTGTATGGACAGGCATATCATCTTGTAACCGTAGAATCACACAATCCTAGTGCTTGGCGGGGCCTTCAAGGCCATGTAGTCTTTCTCCAACATTTGAGTCTTTTCTCTGGTTTGTATAAGTTCAGCATCTCATCAAATTCTTCCCGTGGTGGACAACTCACTGATGAGCCATCCCTTCCTGGGAAGCTCTCACTGTTAGAACATTCTTTCTTTATGTTAGCTGAACTGCAACTCTGAAAATTTTGTTTCCCGGTTCTGGTCCTTTCTTCTGAAGGCACACAGCCTGGTGTCAGAGACAGGGCATGAGCTACAGAGTCAGAGAGCCTGGTTGTTGACTTCTACATGTACTGTTCAGTGAAAAAAAAAACAAAACAGGTTTCAGGAAAAATAAAAAAGCTCAAAAACTTTAGACACTGGATGAGAAGTACACCAAGCTGTTGAGTGGCCATTGCTGGTGGATGAGACAAGACTGGCTTGTCATTCAGATGTTCCTTTCCTCCATGATGGTTCAGAGAGGTTTTTTTGCAGGGGCGCCTGGGTGGCTCAATCGGTTAAGTGTCTGACTCTTGATCTTAGCTCAGGTGGTGATCTCACTTGTGAGACTGAGTCAGACTCTGCGCTGACAGCTCAGAGGCTGCTTGGGATTCTCTCTCTTCCACTCTCTCTGCTCCTCCCCAACTTGCATACATGCGCATGCACTCTCTCTCAAAATAAATAAAATAAAAGGGTTTTTACAACAAGTGTATCACATTTAGAATCACAAAAAGTAGTAAAGATTTTTCCACTTTTGAAAGAAAAAGAAGAAATATCCAGAACACTTTATATCCAAAAATGGAGTCCCCTGTGTCTGTTGTGTTTCTTTCCCTGCAGGCTGTATGAATCTTTGGGGTATGCCCTAACAGGATTCAGTGCAAGTGTCTGCCCACGAGAAATGGCCTTAAACATTAACCATAAAAACCAGTGACTGCTTTAGGTCCTGCCTGCTCTGCCCCAGGGCGTTTGCATTCGCCGGTCTCTGTGCAGAAGCTTATAATCAGTTTGTGTTATATTGCCGGGTGGTCACATCTGCAATGCCACCATCTCACAAACAGACATGGATGTGATAGGCAGAGATATACCCTTTGGTAAGTGGGGAGTGATGTGTGAGTGGGAACTTCATGTGTGGTCAGTTCATTGATAAACATCCTGCTGTGAAGATGACTTTTGCTTCCTGATGTTACCTCCTATGTTTAGAAACTCACAAGTGAATACCTGGATGACAGGGACTCCCAGATATGCTTGACATTTTCCCATGGGTGACCTGTTGAGTCCTCTGGAAGCATGCTTTGTGTATAGACTTAAAAAAAATAAAGGCAGCAAACAACAAGGAAAGTATACCAAGTCAGGATGGTTCACCAGATGTCTGTCAGCCCCTGCCAAATTGCAGGTGTTGTGAGGCACGGGGAATACGTCAGTCTTGGTCCTGCCCTCAAGAAGCGTGGTGCCGGGCAGAAAGACACAAGTCCTGACCAAAACATGCAGGGAATGCAAAGAGAGCTGGGGTCAGAGCACGCACTGTACTTGGTGAGCCTCAGAGGAGAACACCATTTACACAGATGGTAATCCAGGAGCACTGTGAGCTGAGCACCTAGGGAAAAATAGGATTCTCTGAGACAGAGAAGCAGAGAAGGATGCTCTGAGCTGAAAGATTTGCAAGAGTAAAGGAGTGAAGGCAAGAAATTACTCAAGTGGTGTCTGCAGAGAAAGGATCAGTGCCGGGTTGAGACGGGAGATCAGAGTGGAAACGTGGGCTTTGGATGTTGCCAAGAGGTCTGGGACGTCACCAGGTAACATCAGTAGGCCTGTGCTATACCAACAGGGTGGATGGGATGAGAGACGAAGGATTAGAGACCAGAAGGCCTGTGTACCCAGATTAATTTCTGATGTGGGAGTTCATGTAAATCGCTGAAGATCCCACGGTTCCTGTGCTGGCACTAACCAGGGAGGAGGCAGGGAGGGAAGAGGCGGGATGAGAAGTCTGCAGGACTCTGCAACGCAGAGATTTCCAGAGAGCCCGGGTTGGGTTGGGGAATTCGGGGAAGAGGGGCGGCAATATTTAAGAGGGGTGGTAAGGAACGCTCTGACACATGTTCAACTTTCTCTTCCTGTGCACTGAGCAGGAAAATCTCCCCCAGGAGAATACTTTTGCCCTTTAACAAATATGAAACTGACAGGCTGACGCTGTTGTGAAGTGGAAGAATTTTTTTTTCTTTTTTATTAACGACTTAAATGATAGGCATGGAAGCGTGAGCCCTACGTGAAACACATGTTGCTCTCCAACACCTGACAATCTGACATAATTTAAGAGCAGCTACCAAGAGCCCATGGCCCTCAAACTGCCCATGAATCTGCTTCCCTGGATGGGCTCCAACTGGGTGAAAAACTGGGGTGGGCCAAGTCCAAGGGACCCAACCTTCTCTTCTCATTTGTACCCAATTGGTGGGGAGTCGCTTTCAGAAAACAGGGGAGGCTGTAATTAACTTGACTGTGGTGTTTTCTGGAGTGTTTTTATTCGTCATCTGATTATTAAACAGATTTATGGCCCTGCCCACCCGCTGAAAAAGAAGCAAGGCATTTAGTTGAAATTAAAAGTGCAGATAAGGCTGCCTGTTTAGATAATAGCATCTCTTTTTTAATAGATTACTCATCTTCTGCGAAATCGGGGAGAGGAGTTAATTTGTGTGATGAAGTGCTTTCTATTTCTGGGAGCTAGCTGGTGGATGTGATTGCTTGAGGAAGGAGCATAATTCATTCTTAAAATCACCAAAGGCATGTTCAAGCCACACACCTATGCCCCGAGGAGTCAGGTGATTTGTAATGTGATGTCGAAGAACCAAGAGGCTTGTGGTTTCAAAGCAAATATTTGGGGAAGGTGTACAATTTGTCTTTAGGGTGGAGGTCTGCTTCCCGTTCGTCCTCCAAAAGGTGCCAGAGCGATAAACTTCACTTGTTCCTCTAAGCCATCTGACCAGGCGGCCACTGATTAAAAGGGACGGTGAAGACAGACGGACTTGGGCTTGAGTTCCAGAGAAGTCACTACTAGCTAGGTGACCATGGGCAGTAGCAGACCCTCTGTGGGTCTGTTTCCACATCTGTAAAGTAGGGGTAACCCTGGGGGGTGGTGGTGAAGGATGTGTGTGGGACGGAGCCAGCCAAGTGCCCAGCCGTTGTATGCCCAACTTGGCTGTCCTCGGCTTCTGGCTTCTGCTCCAGGGACTCACTCTGTTTCCACCCTGGATGGAGGGCCCCCTGAAAGAATCCATGTGTGCACAGGTGTCAGGGAGGACTTCCGGCTTTACGGAACACTTGTTGGGAGAGGCAGAGAAGGAGTTTTACATCACATCCTCCATAGCAACCCACTTACAGCTCTCCCCAGACATTCCTGTTCACCCAGGGCCTCTGGGACACATAACACCCAGCCTTACTGGTTCCCTGTCTTCCTCCCTCAGTTTTCCCCCTAGAAACGTATTTTGTTACTGGAACGTGCCCATGAGCATTTCACGCAACCTTCTCTTCCTCTGTCTCCTCTCCTCTTGCCGACTACCACTCAGCACAGCTTACAGACACATGCAGTGTTCTCTCCCAGGTGAACTCTCTCCCCTCCCCGGGTATGTGCTGACTTTTCCAGGAATACCTGTTTATCAAGGGAAGATCGTGCTTTGTTGGGGTTGGACCTCCGCTAGAAGTTGTTCACTGTTTTAGCAAATTACCTCGCCAACAAGGGTGCTGCTCTCGGTACCTGGGGTGCCAGACCACATACCTGCACTGACCTGTTAGGTGCACTGAAATGTAAACCAGTATAGGACACTCTTAAGTACAAGCATTTGGCTACTTCTCTGTCTTCTTGTAGTCAGCCCAAGCATTTACATATTGAAACACAAGTTATTCTATTATTGTTCCTATATACAACAGTTGGGGCATTACGTATAATGTTATGGCTAATGCAAGCTATATTACTTATGAATTTTATTTTAGGATATTAAAGGGACCATACAAGATAACTGTAACTTCAAAGTGGGTGGGGCGCCTGGGTGGCTCAGTTGGTTAAGCGTCGGACTCTCGATTTCGGCTCAGGTCACGATCTCACAGTTCGTGGGATGGAGCCCTGTGTCAGGCTCTGTGCTGACAGCGTGGAGCCTGCTTCGGATCTTCTCTCTTCCTCTCTCTCCCTTTCTCTCTGCCCTTCCCCTGCTTGTTCTCTCTCTCTCTCTCTCTCTCTCTCTCTCAAAATAAATTTAAAAAAAAAGATAACTAACTTAAAGGGACATTGAGTAGGATAGGGTGGAAACCACTGATTCAAAAGGTGAGTCAGCCAGATGTTGAAGCTATGTTGGCTTTTGACAAAGAGTTTGGGCCCAGTTCCCTCAGATCTATTGTGTCCTTCTGTATTTTCCAGCTGCAGAGATGTTAGGGTCCACACTTGCTAAAGCCCCGATACACATGTTTTCCTATCAGCTCTTATGGTGAGAGGAAGGACACCTAAAATATGTTCTTTGAAATCTTTGGCCAGAGAAAAGTGGCCACTTGGGAGTAATAACTTTGTCTACCCTTGTGGTGCTCCAGAAATCTCAAATCAACTTGTAGGAGTTCTAGTGATGGCCTCCTGAGGTAGGCAATGCAGTATCAGTCCTATTTATAGAACTGGACCTTGGGTACATTTTCTCAGAATCTTGGCTGTCGTAACAATAACAACAATGGATACTGGGCAGGGAGCACTGGACTCTGGTCGGGGGCCATGGCCGAGGACTTCAGGATCAAGTGAGGCATCTTTTTTAACATTAGAGGTTCCAGACTGTACCCACCAGGGTTTTTCAAATTGTACTAGATGGAAGGTCATGAAATCAGTTTCAGGGATCATGACCAGCTTTTGAACAAAAGTAAAATCCAAGAGGCCAGAATAGGAATATGTGTATATGTGTGCGTGTGTGTGTGTGTGTGTGTGTGTGTATATGTCTACATATATATATATATATACACATATATATACATATATATATATACACACATATATATACATATATATATATACACACACATATATATAGGTGCATCACACCTTGTATTTCGGTTATATGTATGTGTACCAGGTCAAGATGTAAAATGTATTCTTTTTTTGGGTCACAGTCAAAAGATTTGAAAGCCACTGTTCCCAGGCATACAGAATGTCTGTGAAAAACAGTTCTCCCAGGGATTCTTAGGGTTAAGGTTTGAGGCCCCTTGCTGTCTACCTATCGGGAGGAACATTTATTTGTCAGATCTCTCACTTGAGGCAAGAGGAGGGTTGTGCAGGTGAAGGAGAGGCCAGGCCACGTGAGTCTGAGGAAGAGGAGGGAGAGCACCTGAGCCCCTACCCATCGCTTTCATAGTGTCACTGAGGCCAGCAAATAGTCTTGCATTCCTTGGAGAACTTCAGTTTTTCTGTTATTCTAGCAGGAAAACTGAGCTTCTATTCTCATCATTCAGAAATCCTAACATGATTGTGATGGCCTAGATTCATTTCCCTCGGCTCACCTTCTGCAGTAGAAGTTAGATTGGTGTTTTTCTCGAACGCTAACTTGTATAGGCGTCACTCGGAGAGCTCATTAAAATCCAGGTCACTGGGTGCCCCCTCATCTGATTCAGGAGGTTTGGGGTAAGGCCTCAGAATTGGCAACTCTAATAAGCTCCTGGGTGATGCCAATGTAACTGGTCTGGGGTCCACACTTTGTAAACCACCGTGATAGATCAGCAGAAAAGAGTGTGCCCAGCATCATTCCCGGCACCCAGCAGGGGTGCAGCACACGCCTTCTTGATGAAACTGAACTGAGTTCTGTCCGCCGAAATGCCTTCGCTAAGGTGCAGCTGGTTCGCTGCTTCCAACAGTGCACAAATGGCTGGTGGACATTCAATAATTGTGTGCTTGATGTGGGTGAATTGTATGGGATGTGAATTGTGTCTCAATAAAGCTATTATCAAGAAGAGGAGGGCAGGAAGGAGGAAGGGGAAAAAGAAATGGCTGGTTTTTTAAAACCAGCTATCAAGAGTGTCTGTTATACCTTAGACTGTCTTAGGAGAGGACCCCCATCCAAAGAGAATGACACAGGGCTTTGAGCTGAACTCTGAAGCCTCTTCAGCTCTGCCACTCTAAAGTTCCTCCCAGAACTCAGAGCCAGAACACGTATTCTCTCCTGAAGGACTGGTCTGTTTTCCTTTTCCAAGTGGCGAATGATGCTTTAATGCCTGTTAATGCCTGTGCATTTCACCTGCGAAAAGCCACATCCCGGTGCAACCACGCCTTTCCTTCCCAGCCTCTCTGTTTAATTTTCCTGCTATTTATATTCACCTGACTATAAGTTTTGTCAGCAAGTGAAAGCCCTTGACATCCCAGGGGATGGGAGACAGGATTGAGGTTGTGGGATTGGAAGCGTACCCACCAGGCAGAATGGGGAGACCGGGGGCATCGAGGGGGTGATGTAGTTTCATAGTTAATTATGTCAGAAACACTCGGTGTGACTTCTGCCTGTCACCTACTAGCTGTTTGGACCCAGATTAGTGTAAAACTTTTCTAAGCCTCAGTTTCCCTGTCTAAGGTTGTTAACAGTGCCTACCGAGTAGGGTTGTTGTGGGGATGAAATGAGACAATGCGTATAAATAACAGCACTTAACACTGGGCCTAGATGCACACTGTGAGCACATGACAGAAATCATGACAATGACGATAAGGGTCCACCTCATCTTAGCAGTTTTCCTTTGGCTAGAAACACCTGAGTGTCACAACAGGACAAAGGTGACATTTCTGACTGCTTTGTTGCCCACCCTCCTCCAAATAGATTGGCGTTGCCTTAGAATACACGGTCTAAGACTTAGGAGTGAGTAAGTCAATCCTGGAAACAGATGAGCTATGACACTTTAAAAGCCGGAAGCCCAGTGGAGCTGAGACATGACGAGACCCAGAACACCTACAGCTCCCAGAAGCCAGTCCGGATGTGTGGAGGGCAGCCTCTCCCGCCACAGCCTCTGCATTATTAACAACCCCAGAGGCCAGAGAACCAAGTGACAGGGACGATGCTGATTTGTCTGGTTTGTAACTTGTTCCCTACTTCCCTTCTCCTCTTCCTCCTCTTCCCTTGAGGGCCTGTCCCCGGGGCCCTCTCCTGCGTGCTCTGGGCCCCGCCAGAGTGTGGGACACAAGAGCCCCTTTATTTTTCGTGCTTCTCAGCAGGTGTCTCTGCAAGCTTTGATGGCACCAGCAGTTGAAACTCAGGTATTCTACTTGGGAACTGATCTGATTGCACACAGTGCTGGAGTAAAGATCCCTGAACAAACCGAACTGGATTTGAGTCCTGTCTAAACCACTTACTTTGCTGGCTGTGTTAACCTTGGACCAGAAACAACATCATCTGAACTTGACTTCCCTCATCTTGAAATGAGGATGATGAACCGTGACCTGCTTCCTTCACAGGGGAATCAGATCAAATCAAATCAAACCAAATGAAAGGATGGTGGAGGGAGGTGTGTGGGTTCAGCAGGGATTCGCAGACACCTCTGGCTCCGCGTGAGGCATGTGGGGTACACGGGCAAGCAGAGCAGTCACGGGGCCCACCCTCCTGGAGCTTAAAGTGGGCGGGAGACGAGTAACTCCACGAATGCAGAACGATGGATGACCTCAGCTGAGGGGCATGAAGAACGTGTCCCAGGGCTCTGCTACAGTCTGCCCCAGGGACCAGCTGCGGTCTGAGAGGTCATCAGAAAGGCTTTTGTGACGAGTTGAAGTTTGAGCTGAGAGCTGAAGGATGCGCAGGAGTTCACTGTGGAGGGATGGGAGGAGCTCGGGAACTTGGCAACCCAGGTGGAAAGGCCAGCTTGGACAGGCAGCCTGAGGCAGAAGGGGCCATCTTGGGGCCCTTTGGACACCTGAAGGAAGACGGCATGTTGGGGGGCAGCAAGGAGGGGACAAGCCAGGCACACACAGCCCTGTCACCCCCGGTAAGGATTTTGGACCCTCTTCCAAGAGCCATAGGAAGCCGTTGAAGGGTTTAAGCAAGGCACTGGAAGGGTGACGAGAGGCAGTTTACTTCTCTTTTCAGACACCCCCTGAACTGCATGCCGGCTAGACTAAAGGGGGACAGAGCGGAGCAGGGACAGCAACCATGGCCACTGTACTTGCCCCTAAATTGTACAGTGCTCCAGACACAGGACAGCAGTGGCCTGGACCGGGGCCATATTCTTGCAGTGTCACCGTTACAATGCCCGGGTGAAAACCTCACCCTTCTGTCTTAGTGTCCTAGGGCTGCCTTAACAAGGTACCACACACTAGCGGGCTCAAAACAAAACAACACAAACGAAATAAGTTTATTCTCTTACAGTTCTAGAAGCTGGAAGTCCAAAATCAAGGGGTCAGCTGGGCCATGCCCCCTCAGAAGGCTCTACCTAATGATCCTTCCTTGCCCCTTGCAGGCTTCTGGTGTTGCTGGCAATCCTCAGTGTTTCTTAGAGTGTTTCTGTGTCCATTATCACATGGCCTTCTCCTCGTGCATCCAAATTTCTGTCTTATAAAGGACACCGGTCATTGCATGAGGGCCCACCCTTAATTTGATGACATCTTCAGAGACCCTGTGTCCAACGAGGGTCACATTCACAGATACTAGGGGCTAGGACATCAACATATCTTCTGGGGGGACTCCGTTCAACCTGGAGAAGCTCCTCTGATGCCGTTGCTCCCTGGGCTACAGCCCAGCAGGGAGAACCATCCACAGAGACCTAACTCCCTTGAGACTGGATAAGATGGAGAGGCTCCATTTCTTTTAAGTTTATTTATTTTTGAGAGAGAAAGAGAATGAGCAGGGGAGGGGCAGAGAAAGAGGGAGAGAGAGAATCCGCGCTGGCAGCACGAGGCCCGACGGGGGAGGCTTGACGCGGGGCTCTATCTCACAAACCATGAAATCGTGACCTGAGCTGAAATCGGGAGTCAGATACTTAATCGACTGAGCTACCCAGGTGCCCCAGGAGAGGCTCCCTTTCAACACAGGAGCCAGGAAGCCTGCAGCCCCCCAGGGAAGCCTGTGTGTGCGTGCGTGCATGCGTGTGTGTTCAGCATGACACATACAAGTATTTAGGGGTGACCCAGGAAGCACAGGCCGTGGTTCTGGTCCTCAGACCTCACTGGCTGAGAGACTCGGGGCAAGACTTTCTCTTCCCTGGGCCTGTCTCCTCTCTAGTAATGCCGGAAATGATACCTGTCCCACCCTCCTTGTAGTGGCTTTCAGAGGAGTCCAGCAAGGCCATCAACAAGTATTTCCTGAGAAGATGCTGTGTGCCTGACCTTGAGAGAACTCGGTGGGAGTGTTCTCGGGAAAGGGCCAGTGGGAGCTGTCCTGTCCTCCCATGTTAATTCCCCAGCTTTTCTCATCCAGCAGCAGGATGGTTAAGAGCACAGACTCCAGTAGCTCCCAGGGGCAGGAGCAGAGATGAAACTAGAGTGTCCAGGAATTGATAATTCCCGAAGCTGGGTGATGGGTCGATGGGCGTCGGGGGGGGGGGGAAGGTCCTTTATTCTATTCTACTGTTAATATGTTTGAAATGATTCCTAATTAAAAAAAAAAAATGTAACAAAGAAGACTACAGCCTCTGGAGCCACACTGCCTGGATTTAAATCCAAGACCTGCTGCTTACTAACTGTGTGGACCTGGGGCGAGTTACTTAACTTCTCTGTGTCCCAGTTTCCTCTTCAGTTAAACAGGGATACTAATGGTGAGCTGCCCCAGGGAGTGTTTGTGAAGATTAGATGAGTAAACCGCGCATGAGGCCCTTGGGCTAGTGCCTGTACGGCTGAGTTCTCAACACACAGTTACAATGCCTTACAGAAACCAGGCACCAGAGAACGATGTGTGACTGAGCTCGAGTCATCAGGGGCACCTTCACAGAACCACACAGTCAGCCTTGCAGTTCCCCTCGGTCATACCTGCTGCTTGGCTTTGCCTCAATTTGGGTTTCCTGCAAACTGCGGCAGGATATGAGTGCAAGTAGTTGTTTGGGGAGGAGACTTCGAGAAACACCAGCAAGAGAGTGAGGCAGTGAGAATGGGAACAGATGGCCTGTGATGGCACCAGAGCAGGCAGCTGTGCACGATCCCATGGGTGGCCCTGGGATCCAGCACAGAGCAGGCGCTCGGGGCTATCCCACCCGAGGGGGCGCAGAGTCCGGGGCAGAGGCAGGTGCCAGCAAGCTGGTAGCCGTGAGAACAGATGCTGAGGGGGTGTGGACGGGGCACACAGAATCCACCTGTGAGCTCTCTTAACGGCTCTTCTGACACCTGCTTAAAGCCTTGCCGTGACGGGGCTTCCCTTCAGAACGAACCTCACTCCAAGCTGGATGGCCCTGACTTACCATTAAATGAGGGGTAATAAGGGCAAAAGCACTTCAGTATTGGTTTTCAGTCAGAGCAGCCCCTGGAATAGGAGTGGTGAGTGTGTGCCATTAGGACTGCTGCCTCCCTGCTGCTTCAGGGGACACCTCTCTTCTCAGTCCTGGCACTTTTTTGTTGTTTGTTTATTTTTGAGAGACAGAGAGAGCATGAGCAGGGGAGGGGCAGAGAGAGAGGGAGACAAAGAATCCGAAGCAGGCTCCAGGCTCCGAGCTGTCAGGACAGAGCCCAACGCGGGGCTTGAACTCACGGACTGTGTGATCATGACCGGAGCCGAAGTCGGACACTTAACCGACTGAGCCACCCAGGTGCCCCTCAGTCCTGGCATTTTTATGCTGAGCCAGAATATAGCCTCAGAGCCTTTCTTAATATAGTTTTAGGTATCCATTACAACCCATTAGCTTAGGCACTTCAGTGAAGCCTGTTTTCCATCCCTGCCCTAGTGCTTATGAAGCTGGGGGAACTCCCAGGGTGGAAGACGCCGTGTTGCTGTATGATTCTGGGCAAGAACACATTTAACTTCTCTGGCCCTCCCCCATCCCCCTCTGGCTGGATCGAAGGGCCTGAGAGCAGTGAGGCAGAGGTGGAGTTTGTTTGGTACAGTAGGAAGAGCCTGCTCTTTGACAGTCAGGCTGGGTTGTAGACCTTGGCTTCATCATTTATGAACTGTGTTCCTTGGGCAGGCTCCATTTCCCGCTCTGAGCTTCGTGGTATCGTCTGTAAAATGGGGTTGTAATACCCCATCTGTGGTGTTATTGTAGGTGTCAGAGATTACGTGTATGAAGCAGGGAGCTCCACGTGTGGGCAGGGGCTCAGTAATTGTCCCTTAGAATTGTCATCATCATGACCATCATCATCTTCATCCAAATCCTCTTCCAGCTCTCCAATTCTGTGACTTCAGGGAACGTGCTCATCCAAGAAGACAGTGTGGTAAGAGAAGGCAACAGCCCTGATTTTGTGTAAATGCATTTCCTGGTAAGGACAGGAGGCACATAATTGCCCCTAAATAATTGCTCCGACTTTACCACAAGCTGTCAAAAGGCCCTAATTGGTCGATCTGTAATGACTGCGGCCATCTGCGTGTGGGGTGATTTAGCGACGGGGCTCTGCCCGAGCCGGGCCCTCGATGATTAGAGCCAGCCGGGGTGATATTTCACCCTCTGATGGGAGTAGTGGTGTGTGGGTGAAGGAAATTATCTCATCCTTGTTTTAATGACCTACCAGTTGAACCCAGCCAAGAGGCAGCGGTGGTCACAGACAATGACTATGGATTTTTCTTTTTTTTTTTTTTTAAAGATAGTGTTCCTGCCCGAACAGCAGCATATCTGGAGCATGATCATGCCTCTTGCTATCTTGTTTCACTGCCCAAGAATGTCTCTTTTGGAAAGATTTAGTCCCTCAATTAGGGCAAATTGATTTCTGCTTTCTACAGAGTCACTGTTCCAAAGAGAAGTGGTAAAGGGCAGGAGGCGCCATATTAATCTTGGCAGGCAAGCGGGAAGGCGGCCCGGAGTATTTTTCAGCCTTCCAGCCTCGGCTTGTACATGTGGAGATCATCTTTTCTCTGTATATCTTTTAATTGCTCTGACCTCCAAGATGCCAGGGGATACAACACAAAACACACTTCAGGTGGTGGAAGTTTCTGGAGACTTCTGTCGAGCCACTGGAGCAGTGTCCTGTGCAAAAGTGGTTTTAAGTGGCACCTGAGATGATCTCAGTTGGTTCAGAGACTTTGCATTAGGCCGCATTGAATCATGTGGAGAGTTTTTCTCTTTCCAACTCCCGTCTGTGTCTTCTGGTTACCTCGGATGGAGAGCCTCGGTTGGTTTCCCATGTCTCCTTTCTTGACAGAGAAGCAGACCGTGAGCTCCCAGTGTGGGAGGGAGGGGCAGGAAGATCTGCCTAAAATTGAGTCACATTGTTTTATTTTTATTTGTTTCGGTTTTTCATTAACTCTTGATTCCATTTGGTATCAATTTTCCATTTATGATGTTTATTTCCCTTTAACGTAAATGTAATTCAGTAATTTTTTTTAATTTAAAAAGGTGAGTTGATTTAAAAAAAAAACAGATTAGAGTGGGATAGAACTGGCAAAAAAAAAAAAAAGTCGGAGCATATGACTGTAAGAGCTTGGGGAAACATAAAAAGGGGGAAACATCATGTCTCTATACAAAACCTCTCAATTTACTGCCTATACAACCACAGGCGAGTTTCTTAGCTTCTTTGAACATCCGTTTTCTCACCTGTCGGGTGGGAAGAAGCATGATGTAGAGTATGATTTTATGAACCAAGCGAGATAAAATGTGTGCAGCTCCTTTGCAAATTATAATCTGCTTTAGGTGACAGTGAAAGTGAAACATTTCTGTACGGAGTTAGAAAAATAAAAGGGTCATTGGGCTCTGAACCAGGCAGCCAGGGGACCCTGGTTTGGAACCCAGCCCTGCTGTTAAGTATATGTCAAAGGTGAGTCCTTCCCTTCTCTGGACCTCAGCTTTCTGTCTACAAAATAAAGAAACTGAACTACTCTAGCGGTTTCCAGGCCTGGCTGTGCATCAGAATCTCTTGTGGGTCAAGTGAAACTGAAAACGCTGGATGCTACCCCAGGCTTAGCAGGTCACAGTCCCCTGGGATGATGCCCAATGCAGCTGCATTTATAGCTGGCTCACCAGGTGATCCGAATGTGCTCCCTGATTTAGGAGGGCCCTTCCAGCTCTAAGCCCGGATGCAGTGAATTCAGAGCAGCCTGGGTTAGGAAAGGGGGTCACCTGGTAGCTCTGGTCATGTGCTGACTGGGCTTCCATGAAGCCTGGGTCCTGGGCCCTAGAAGACCCGGTCCAAACCGTGATTCAGGGATAGCACCAAGGCCCAGAAGAAATCAAGGATGGGCCCACTGTGCCAGACATGAGAGCCCTGTTCTCCTGATTTTCAGTTCAATTTTCCCAGCTGAGACAGAGAGTATTATTTTGGCTGTTGATGAGCTGCAAATGATCATACACTGAGTTATTTTTTGTGTCTGGTTTCTTTGGTTCAACATAGTAATTTTGAATCATCCATGTGGTTGGGTACACTAAAATTTGCTCCTTTTGTTGCTGAGTAGGGAATCTATTGTATGACTCTACTACGATTCATTTGTCCCTTCACCTGTTGCTGACATTTAGGTTGTTTCTAGTTGGTACTATTATGAATAAAACCACTGTGAAACATTTCATTGTTTTTCCAGGTTTATGTTTCTGTTTCTCTTGGGTAAATACCTACAAGTGGAATTGCTGGACATAGGACAGTTGCCTCTTTACCTTTGTAAGAAGCAGCTTTTTAAAGTGGTTGTACACTTTGTATTCCTTCCAGCAAGGAATGAGTTACAATTGCCCACCTCTTCCCCAGTACCTGATATTGTTCCTGTCTTTACTTTTTGCCATTCTGGGGAATGTAGTTTTTAATTTTGTTCTGTTTTGTTGATGGTTAGCATTTTTTTTTCTTTTTAAATTTTTATTTAAATTCTAATTAGTTGGGGCACCTGGTGCCTCAGCCGGTTAAGTGTCTGACTCTTGATTTCAGCTTAGGTCATGCCACAGCTCTAAAGTCAAGCCCCACATCGAGCTCCATGCTGAACGTGCAGCCTGCTTCCTCTGCCCCTCTCCCACTTGCATGCACGTGTTTTCTCTCTCTCTTTCTCAAATAAAAATAAATAAGTAATTTTAAAAATAAACATAGGGGCGCCTGGGTGGCTCAGTAAGTTAAGCGTCCAACTTCAGCTTGGGTCACCATCTCGTGGTCTGTGGGTTTGAGCCCTGCATCAGGCTCTGTGCTGACAGGTCGGAGCCTGGAGTTTGCTTCGGATTCTGTGTCTCCCTCTCTCTCTGCCCCTCCCCCACTCACTCTGTCTCTATCTCTCAAAAATGAATAAATGTTTAAAAAAATTAATAAAAATAAATAAATTCTAGATAACATACAGTGCAATATTGGTTTCAGGAGCAGAATTTAGTGACTCATACAACACTCAGTGCTCATCATAACAAGTGCCCTCCTTAATGCCCATCACCTATCTAACCCATCCCCTACCTCCCTGCCTTCACCAACCTTCAGTTTGTTCTCTGTCTTTAAGAGTCTCTTACAGTTTGTTTCCCTCTCTCTTTTTTCTTTTTCTCCCCTCCCATATGTTTATCTGTTTTGTTTCTTAAATTCCACATGAGTGAAATCATATAGTATTTGTTTTTCTCTGACTTATTTCACTTAGCATAACAAACTCTAGCTCCATCCACATCATTGCAAATGGCAAGATTGATGGCTGAGTAATATTCCGTTGTATATAATATACCACATCTTCTTTATCCATTCATCAGTCAGTGGACATTTGGGCTCTTTCCATAATTTGAGTATTGTTGATAATGCTGCTATAAATATTGGGATGCATGTACCAAGTCAAATCTGTATTTTTATATCCTTTGGGTACATACCAGTGCAATTGCTGGGTCATAGGGTAGTTCTATTTTTAACTTTTTGAGGAACCACCATACTGTTCTCCAGAGTGGTCACACCAGTTCCCACCAACAGCACAAAAGGGTTCCCCTTTCTCCACATTCTCACCAAAACCTGTTGTTTCTTGTGTTGTTGATTTTAGTCATTCTGACAGGTGTGAGGTGGTATTTCATTGTGGTTTTGATTTGTATTTCCTTGATGATATGTGATGTTGAGCATTTTTTCATGTCTCTGTTAGCCACCTGGATGCCTTCTTTGTTTTGTTTGTTTTGTTTGGGTGAGGTTGTAATTATTATTTTATTATTTTTTAATGTAATTTATTGTCAAACTCGTTTCGATACAGCACCCAGTGCTCATCCCGACAAGTGCCCTCCTCCCTGCCCATCACCCACTTTCCCCTCTCCCCCCACCCCCCATCTACCCTTGGTTTGTTCTCAGTCTTTAAGAGTCTCTTATGATTTGCCTCCCTCCCTCTCTGTTTGTGACTATTTTTTCCCTTCTCTTCCCCCATGGTCTTCTGTTAAGTTTCTCAAGTTCCACATATAAGCAAAAACATATGATATCTGTCTTTCTCTGCCTTATTTCACTTAGCCTGATACCCACCAATTCCATCCACATTGCTACAAATGGCCAGATATCATTCTTTCTCATTGCCAAGTAGCATTCTATTGTATATGTAAACCACATCTTCTTTAACCATTCGTCAGTTGATGGACATTTAGGCTCTTTCCATAATTTAGCTATTGTTGAAAGTGCTGCTATAAACATTGGGGTACATGTGCCCTATGCATCAGCCCTCCTGTATCCTTTGGGTAGATTCCTAGCAGTGCTATTGCTGGGTCATAAGGTAGATCTGTTTTTAATTTTTTGAGGAACCTCCACACTGTTTTCCAGAGTGGCTGCACCAGTTTGCATTCCCACCAACAGTGCAAGAGGGTTCCCGTTTCTCCACATCCTCGGCAGCATCTATAGTCTCCTGATTTCTTCATTTTGGCCACTCTGACTGGCGTGAGGTGGTATCTCAGTGTGGTTTTGATTTGTATTTCCCTGATAAGGAGTGACGTCGAGTATCTTTTCATGTGCCTGTTGGCCATCTGGATGTCTTCTTTAGAGAAGTGTCTATTCATGTCTTCTGCCCATTTCTTCACTGGATTATTTGTTTTTCGGGTATGGAGTTTGGTAAGTTTTTTATAGATTTTGGATACTAACCCTTTATCCAAGGTGTCATTTGCAGATCCCTTCCTTCATTCCATGGGCTGCCTTTTAGTTTTGTTGATTGTTTTTTTTTTTTGCTGTGCAGAAGTTTTTCATTTTGAAGTCCCAAAAATTCATTTTTGCTTTTGTCTCCCTTGCCTCTGGCAACATGTCTGGTAAGAAGTTACTATGGTTGAGGTCAAGGAGGTTGCTGCCTGTGTTCTCCTCTAGGATTTTGATGGTTTCCTACCTCACATTTAGGTCTTTCATCCATTTTGAGTGTATTTTTGTGTATCGTGTAAGAAAGTGGTCCAGTTTCGTTCTTGTGCATGTTGCTGTCCAGTTTTCCTAGCGCCATTTGTTGAAAAGACTGTCTTTTTTTCGTCGGATATTCTTTCCTGTTTTGTCAAATATTAGTTGACCATATAGTTGTGGACCCATTTCTGGGTTTTCTGTTCTGTTCCATTGATCTCTGAGTCTGTTTTTGTGCTACTACCATACCGTCTTGATGACTGTAGCTTTGTAATATAGCTTGAAGTCTGGAATCATGATGCCTCCAGCTTTGCTTTTATTTTTCAGGATTACTTTGGCTATTTGGGGTCTCTTGTTGTTCCATAAAAATTTTAGGATTGTTTGTTCTAGCTCCGTGAAAAATGCTGGTGGTATTTTGATACGGATGACATTAAATGGGGAGATTGCTTTGGGTAGTGTAGGCATTTTAATAATGCTCTTCTAATCCATGAGCATGGAATGTTTTCCCATTTCTTTGTGTCCTCTTCAATTTCCTTCACTAGTGTTCTATAGTTTTCAGGGCACAGAATTTTTTTTTTTTAAGTTTACTTATTTTGAGAAAGAGAGAGAGTACATGCAAGTCAGGGAGGACCAGAGAGAGAGAGAGGGAGAGGGAGAGAATCCCAAGCAGGCTCTGCACTGTCAGCGTGGAGCCCAGCACAGGGCTTGAAGCCATGAACCATGAGATCATGACATGAGCCAAAATCAAAAGTCAGACACTTAACTGACTGAGCCATCCAGGTACTCCCAGAGTACAGATCTTTTACCTCTTTGGTTAGGTTTATTGCTAGGTACCTTATGGTTTTGGCTATGATTGTAAATGAGATTGATTCCTTTATTTCTTTTTCTGCTGCTTTGTTATCAGTGTACAGAAATGCAACATATTTCTATAAGTTGATTTTATATCCTGCAACTTTGCTGAGTTCATGTATTAGTTGTAGCAATTTTTGGTGGAGTCTTTCAGGTTTTCTTTTCTTTTTTTTAATTTTTTTTTTTTTTTTTTTTTTTTTTTTTTTTTTGGGGGACAGAGACAGAGCATGAACGGGGGAGGGGCAGAGAGAGAGGGAGACACAGAACCGGAAACAGGCTCCAGGCTCCGAGCCATCAGCCCAGAGCCCGACGCGGGGCTCGAACTCACGGACCGCGAGATCGTGACCTGGTTGAAGTCGGACGCTTAACCGACTGCGCCACCCAGGCGCCCCATCTTTTTTTTAATTTTTGATTTTTATTTATTTTTGAGAGAGAGACAGAGTGTGAGTGGGGGAGGGGCAGAGAGAGAGGGAGACACAGAATCCGAAGCAGACTCCAGGCTCTGAGCTGTCAGCACAGAGCCAAGTGCGGGGCGTGAACTCGTGAACCATGAGAACATGACCTGAGCCAAAGTCAAACGCCAAACCAGCTGAGCCACCCAGGTGCCCCTCAGGTTTTCTACATAGAGTATTATGTCATCTGCAGATAGTGAAAGTTTGACTTCTTCCTTGCTGATTTGGATGCCTTTTATTTCTTTTTTGTTGTCTGATTGTTGAGGTTAGGACTTCCAGTACTATGTTAAACTGTAATGGTGAAGAGTGGACATCCCTGTCTTGTTCCTGATCATAGAGGAAAAGGTCTCAGTTTTCCCCATTGAGGATGATATTAGCACTGGGCCTTTCATATATGGCTTTTATGATGTTGAGGTATGTTCCATCTATCCATACTTTATTGATGGTTTTTATCAAGAATGGATGCTGTATTTTGTCAGATGCTTTTTCTGTATCTATTTAGAGGATTCTTATCCTTTCTTTTATTAATGTGGTATATCATGTCGATTGATTTGAGAATATTGAACCATCCCTGCAGCCCAGGAATAAATCCCACTTGGTTATAGTGAATAATTCTTTTAATGTACTGTTGGATTCAATTTGCTACTATTTTGTTGGGGAGTTTTGCATCCATTTTCATCAGGGAAATTGGTCTGTAACTCTCCTTTTTAGTGGGGTCTTTGGTTTTGGAATGAAGGTAATGCTAGCCTCATAGGAGTTTGGGAGTTTTCCTTCCACTTCTATTGTTTGGAACAATTTGAGAAGAATAGGATTAACTCTTCTTTAAATGTCTGATAGAATTCCCCTGGGAGGCCATCTGCCCTGGACTTTTGTTGGCAGATTTTTGATTACTGATTCAGTTTCTTTGCTGGTTATGGGTCTATTCAAATTTTCTATTTCTTCCTGTTTCAATTTTGGTAGTTTGTATGTTTCTAGTAAATTGTCCATTTCTTCCAGTTTGCCTAGTTTGTTGGCATATAATTTTTCATAATAATTTCCTATGATTATTTGTATTTCTGTGGTGTTGGTTGTGATCTCTCCTCTTCCATTTGTGATTTTATTTACTTGGATTCTTTCTTATTTCTTTTTATAAGTCAGCTAGGCATTTATCAATTTTATTAATTCTTTGAAGAAACCAGCTCTTAGTTTTGTTGATATGTTCTACTGGTTTTTTGTTTGTTTGTTTCTATATCATTTATTTCTGCTCTAATCTTTATTATTTACCTTCTTAGGCTTGCTTTAGGCTTTATTTGCTGTTCCTTTTCCAGTTCGTTTAGGTGTAAGGCTAAGCTGTGTATTTGAGACCTTTCTTGTTTCTTGAGGTAGGCCTATATTGCAGTATACTTCCCTCTTAGGACTGCCTTTGCTGCATCCCAAAGATTTTGGACTGTCATGTTTTCATTTTCATGTCTTTCCATGTGCTTTTTTATTTCTTCTTTAATTTCATGGTTAACATTACTTCTTTAGTAGGACTTTCTTTATCCTCCATTTGTGGTCTTTCCAAATTTTTTCTTGTGGCTGACTTCAAGTTTCATGGCATTGTGTTTGGAAAATATGCATGGTATAATCTCCATCTTTTTGTACTTGTTGAGGGCTGATTTGTGACCCAGTATGTAATCTACTCTGAAGAATGTTCCATGTACACTCGAAAAGAATGTGTATTCTGCTGCTTTACCATGAAATGTTCTTTTAATACATCTGTTGAGTCCAGCTAGTCCAGAGTGTCATTCAAAGCCATTGTTTCCTTGTTGATTTTCTGCTTCAATCATCTGTCCGTTGCTGTAAGTGGGGTGTTAAAGTCCCTTACTATTATGGTATTTCCAGTGAGTCTCTT
Organism: Panthera uncia; assembly: GCF_023721935.1. Classification (NCBI taxonomy): domain Eukaryota; kingdom Metazoa; phylum Chordata; class Mammalia; order Carnivora; family Felidae; genus Panthera; species Panthera uncia. The sequence continues at coordinate 107,135,804 of NW_026057577.1, read as the reverse complement.
TATGTTTGTCATTAATTGGTTTTTATACTTGAGGTCTCCAAGTTGGGGGCATAAGAATTTACAATTGTTAGATCTTCTTGATGAATAGACCCCTTAACTATGATGTAATGCCATTCATCATCTCTTGTTAGTTTTTGCTTTAAAATCTAATTTGTCTGAATCGGGAGGGCAGAAGATGGCGGCGTAGGAGGACGCTGGGCTCACCGCGCGTCCTGCTGATCACTTAGATTCCACCCACACCTGCCTAAATAACCCAGAAAGCCGCCAGAAGACTAGCAGAACGGAGTCTCCGGAGCCAAGTGCAGACGAGAGGCCCACGGAAGAGGATAGGAAGGGCGGAGAGGCGGTGTGCGCTGCACAGACTGGCGGGAAGGAGCCGGGGCAGAGGGGCTGCCTGCCGGCCAAGCAGAGCCCCCGAGTCTGGCTTGCAAAAGCAGAGGGGCTGGACGGAGTGTGTTCCGACAGCAAGCGGGACTTAGCATCTGGGAGGTCATAAGTTAACAGCTCTGCTCGGAAAGCAGGAAGGCTGGAGGACAAAGGGAGGGAGAGTTGTTGAGCCCCGGGACGACAGAGCTCAGTTTGGCGGGGAACAAAGGCGCTCACCAGCACCATCTCCCTCGTCCATCCCCCAGCCAAAATCCCAAAGGGAACCAGTTCCTACCAGGGACTTGCTTGCTCCGAGCAAACACCCAACACTGTGCTTCTGCATCCCTCCGGGGGGTCTGACTCCCTCCCGGTGCCACAGGGCCCCTCCTGAAGTGGATCACCAAAGGAGAAGCGAGCTAAGCCTGCCCCTCCTGCCCCCATGCACCTTGCCTACCCACCCCAGCTAATACGCCAGATCCCCAGCACCACAAGCCTGGCAGTGTGCAAGTAGCCCAG
>NW_026057577.1:107130454-107134912 GCF_023721935.1 Panthera uncia | reverse complement strand
GGGAAGAGAAGGCACACACCAGTCTGACGGTGGCCCCAGTGGTGGGCTGGGGGCAGACATCAGGTCTGACTGCGGCCCCGCCCACCAACTCCAGTTATACACCACAGCACAGGGGAAGTGTCCTACAGGTCCTCACCACTCCAGGGACTATCCAAAATGACCAAACGGAAGAATTCCCCTCAAAAGAATCTCCAGGAAATAACAACAGCTAATGAACTGATCAAAAAGGATTTAAATAATATAACAGAAAGTGAATTTAGAATAATAGTCATAAAATTAATCGCTGGGCTTGAAAACAGTATAGAGGACAGCAGAGAATCTCTTGCTACAGAGATCAAGGGACTAAGGAACAGTCAGGAGGAGCTGAAAAGCGCTTTAAACGAGATGCAAAATAAATGGAAACGACCACGGCTGGGATTGAAGAGGCAGAGGAGAGAATAGGTGAACTAGAAGATAAAATTATGGAAAAAGAGGAAGCTGAAAAAAGAGAGATAAAAAAATCCAGGAGTATGAGGGGAAAATTAGAGAACTAAGTGATACACTAAAAAGAAATAATATACGCATAATTGGTATCCCAGAGGAGGAAGAGAGAGGGAAAGGTGCTGAAGGGGTACTTGAAGAAATAATAGCTGAGAACTTCCCTGAACCGGGGAAAGAAAAAGGCATTGAAATCCAAGAGGCACAGAGAACTCCCTTCAGATGTAACTTGAATCGATCTTCTGCACGACATACAGTGAAACTGGCAAAATACAAGGATAAAGAGAAAATTCTGAAAGCAGCAAGGGATAAATGTGCCCTAACATATAAAGGGAGACCTATAAGACTCATGACTGATCTCTCTTTTGAAACCTGGCAGGCCAGAAAGGATTGGCACGAGATCTTCAATGTGATGAACAGAAAAAAATATGCAGCTGAGAATCCTTTATCCAGCAAGTCTGTCATTTAGAACAGAAGGAGAGATAAAGGTCTTCCCAAACAAACAAAAACTGAAGGAATTTGTCACCACTAAACCAGCCCTACAAGAGATCCTAAGGGGGATCCTGTGAGACAAAGTACCAGAGACATCGCTACAAGCATAAAACATACAGACATCACAATGACTCTAAACCCGTATCTTTCTATAATAACACTGAATGTGAATGGATTAAATGAGCCAACCAAAAGACATAGGGTATCAGAATGGATTAAAAAAACAAGACCCATCTATTTGCTGTCTACAAGAGACTCATTTTAGACATGAGAACACCTTTACATTGAGAGTGAGGGGATGGAGAACTATTTATCATGCTACTGGAAACCAAAAGAAAGCTGGAGTAGCCATACTTATATCAGACAAACTAGACTTTAAATTAAAGGCTGTAACAAGAGATGAAGAAGGGCATTATATAATAATTACACGGCCTATCCATCAGGAATAGCTAACAGTTATAAATGTCTATGCGCCGAATACCGGAGCCCCCAAATATATAAAACAATTACTCATAAACATAAGCAACCTTATTGATAAGAATGTGGTCATTGCAGGGGACTTTAACACTCCACTTACAGAAATGGATAGATCATCTAGACACATGGTCAACAAAGAAACAAGGGCCCTGAATGATACATTGGATCAGATGGACTTGACATGTATTTAGAACTCTGCATCCCAAAGCAACAGAATATACTTTCTTCTCGAGTGCACATGGAACATTCTCCAAGATAGATCATATACTGGGTCACAAAACAGCCCTTCATAAGTATACAAGAATTGAAATTATACCATGCATACTTTCAGACCACAATGCTATGAAGCTTGAAATCAACCACAGGAAAAAGTCTGGAAAACCTCCAAAAGCATGGAGGATAAAAAACACCCTACTAAAGAATGAGTGGGTCAACCAGGCAATTAGAGAAAAATTAAAAAATATATGGAAACAAATGAAAATGAAAATACAACAATCCAAACGCTTTAGGACGCAGCGAAGGCAGTCCTGAGAGGAAAATACATTGCAATCCAGGCCTATCTCAAGAAACAAGAAAAATCCCAAATACAAAATCTAACAGCACACCTAAAGGAAATAGAAGCAGAACAGCAAAGGCAGCTTAAACCCAGCAGAAGAAGAGAAATAATAAAGATCAGAGCAGAAATAAACAATATAGAATCTAAAAAAACGGTAGAGCAGATCAATGAAACCAAGAGTTGGTTTTTTGAAAAAATAAACAAAATTGACAAACCTCTAGCCAGGCTTCTCAAAAAGAAAAGGGAGATGACCCAAATAGATAAAATCATGAATGAAAATGGAATGATTACAACCAATCCCTCAGAGATACAAACAATTATCAGGGAATACTGTGAAAAATTATATGCCAACAAATTGGACAACCTGGAAGAAATGGACAAATTCCTAAACACCCACACTCTTCCAAAACTCAATCAGGAGGAAATAGAAAGCTTGAACAGACCCATAACCAGCAAAGAAATGGAATCGGTTATCAAAAATCTCCCAACAAATAAGAGTCCAGGACCAGATAGCTTCCCAGGGGAGTTCTACCAGACGTTTAAAGGAGAGATAATACCTATCCTTCTCAAGCTATTCCAAGAAATAGAAAGGGAAGGAAAACTTCCCGACTCATTCTATGAAGCCAGTATTACTTTGATTCCTAAACCAGACAGAGACCCAGTAAAAAAAGAGAACTACAGGCCAATATCCCTGATGAATATGGAAGCAAACATTCTCAACAAGATACTAGCAAATCGAATTCAACAGCATATAAAAAGAATTATTCACCATGATCAAGTGGGATTCATTCCTGGGATGCAGGGCTGGTTCAACATTTGCAAATCAATCAACGTGATACATCACATTAATAAAAGAAAAGATAAGAACCATATGATCCTGTCAATCGATGCAGAAAAGGCCTTTGACAAAATTCAGCACCCTTTCGTAATAAAAACCCTTGAGAAAGTCGGGATAGAAGGAACATACTTAAAGATCATAAAAGCCATTTATGAAAAGCCCACAGCTAACATCATCCTCAATGGGGAAAAACTGAGAGCTTTTCCCTGAGATCAGGAACACGACAGGGATGCCCACTTTCACCACTGTTGTTTAACATAGTGTTGGAAGTTCTAGCATCAGCAATCAGACAACAAAAGGAAATCAAAGGCATCAAAATTGGCAAAGATGAAGTCAAGCTTTCGCTTTTTGCAGATGACATGATACTATACATGGAAAATCCAATAGACTCCACCAAAAGTCTGCTAGAACTGATACATGAATTCAGCAAAGTTGCAGGATACAAAATCAATGTACAGAAACCAGTTGCATTCTTATACACTAACAATGAAGCAACAGAAAGACCAATAAAGAAACTGATCCCATTCACAATTGCACCAAGAAGCATAAAATACCTAGGAATAAATCTAACCAAAGATGTAAAAGATCTGTATGCTGAAAACTATAGAAAGCTTATGAAGGTAATTGAAGAAGATATAAAGAAATGGAAAGACATTCCCTGCTCATGGATTGGAAGAATAAATATTGTCAAAATGTCAATACTACCCAAAGCTATCTACACATTCAATGCAATCCCAATCAAAATTGCACCAGCATTCTTTTTGAAACTAGAACAGGCAATCGTAAAATTCATATGGAACCACAAAAGGCCCCGAATCTCCAAAGTAATTTTGAAGAAGAAGACCAAAGCAGGAGGCATCACAATCCCAGACTTTAGCCTCTACTACAAGGCTGTCATCATCAAGACAGCATGGTATTGGCACAAAAACAGACACAGAGACCAATGGAATAGACTAGAAACCCCAGAACTAGACCCAAAAACGTATGGCCAACTAATCTTTGACAAAGCAGGACAGAACATCCAATGGAAAAAAGACAGTCTCTTTAACAAATGGTGCTGGGAGAACTGGACAGCAACATTCAGAAGGTTGAAACTAGACCACTTTCTCACACCATTCACAAAAATAAACTCAAAATGGATAAAGGACCTGAATGTGAGACAGAAAACCATCAAAACCCTAGAGGAGAAAGCAGGAAAAGACCTCTCCGACCTCAGCTGTAGCAATCTCTTACTCAACACATCCCCAAAGGCAAGGGAATTAAAAGCAAAAGTGAATTACTGGGACCTTATGAAGATAAAAAGCTTCTGTACAGCAAAGGAAACAACCAACAAAACTAAAAGGCAACCAACGGAATGGGAAAAGATATTTGCAAATGACATATCGGACAAAGGGCTAGTATCCAAAATCTATAAAGAGCTCACCAAACTCCACACCCGAAAAACAAATAACCCAGTGAAGAAATGGGCAGAAAACATGAATAGACACTTCTCTAAAGAAGACATCCAGATGGCCAACAGGCACATGAAAAGATGCTCAACGTCGCTCCTTATCAGGGAAATACAAATCAAAACCACACTCAGATATCACCTCACGCCAGTCAGAGTGGCCAAAATGAA